>NC_088645.1:19156679-19298679 GCF_964019385.1 Sycon ciliatum | reverse complement strand
CGAATTAGAAACAAAGCGTTTAAACAAATGAGTGATTTTGGATGTCCTCGCCGCGGACAACAATCATTTCGGTCCTGGCCAGAAAATTATGAAAAATGGCGAGAAGCAAGCGAATGAGACCTGAAACTGAAATAAAAACGATTAGATGAGCATACTTCACGTTTCACAGTTTTTCTGAGGCACAGCATATATGGCAGAAGGATCAGGACTATTAACCGGCACAGTGCTGATACCACCCACTTCATCTCCTTTGCCAAGTGTGGATGCGTTGTACAATATATCATTGCTCAGGGAGATGGCTGGTTCTGCATATATGTTAGGATCTGTGTCTGTATTAGGCTGGTCAGCCCCTTGACTGGAGACTGTGTCCTGTGGGTTCATGTAATCGCCGTGGCTGTCCTTCAATACTTTGAATACCCTATATGGCAGAGGCTTTGGGACTTGAGACGGAGACACACATCTTTGTGTGTCTGACTCGGCCGGTGTCGATGTGTATGTGGCTGGAAGGGATAAGCGAGATGACTGCGGGTTGGTGCTGGTAGTGGTGGTTGTGGTATCGTGGCATACTACTGGTGTTGCGTCACTCCGACCACGGAGTTTTTTGCGCTCCACATCATCTGGATCGATAGACTTCTCCTGGTTATGTACGGCGGATTGTGCGGACTTCGATAAGACGTTAAGTGATGTTTCGTCCGTAGCACGACATATGTGGTCGATTGAATTTGTAGTACGGGGTACGTCGTCATGCTTAGTAACCGTGTACTCATCTGCCTTTTCGTAATTTCTGCAAACATCTGTCGTATTCCGCTTGTGAGGAACTGAGTAGCAGACAGTTGGAGCTGAGCTTTCTTCACATCCGGCTGCCTGTGTTCCGTTGTTTGCCGGATTTGACTTGACTTCCTGAGCTGGTTGATCAAACATTGACTTCACACTAGCGTATGGCTCACCAGCATCTTTCTGCTTCGTTTCCGTATTGACAGAACTCGTCGGAGCAGCACCATAACAAGTAGCATGCGTGTACGACACATTCACTGTAACACGGTCGTCACGAGCAGCAGCTATACCAGGAGGCGTCTGGGGACGGTTGGTTGGATTGCCGTACCCAGGTCCAACAGACGAATACAGCCCACGATCCCTCAGTTCGGCCGCAGGACTCTGGTCAACGCGGTCAGTACCATCGTGATTCTGGTAAAACTGATTTCTCGGGTCTGGCATATTTTTGGGGATGGTTGATCTACGAACAGCAATAATCCACGGATGACTGCTCTTGGAGAGAAAGATTCCTGACCTAACCAATAACAGCAGAATGAAAACGCCTAGCAGAACAGCCAGTAAAACCAGGGGAATAACAATGCTAGTTACTAAACTAAATCCACCCGAGTCACTGTCAAGTTGTTCAATGTTGCTTGTTGTTGAAGCAGATGGCTTGGTCTGAGGAATAGAGGTGCCCGTTGCGCTAGTTGACTCCACCAGTAAAGTGGTCTCGGCTGTAGTGGTTACCGCAGAATGAGTTGTGCCCTCGGTGGAACTTGAGTCCACTGAGCCAGTGGTCGCAACCGGAGTTGGTACTGTAGAAGCTTGGCGTGGGGGTATAGCAGTATTCGTGAAAGTGCTTGCTGAACTAGACGTTGGAATAACTGCAGAGAACACCAAGCGTTGCGAAGAGACTGAAGGTTATGTGATAAAGCGACTGCAGATAAACTACACACACGCCATAGACGTACGAAGCACCATGAACTACAACTGTCAAGACAGATAGTTATGTGCTGCACACATAATTATAGAGAAAGAGAAAGAGAGAGAAACAAGAAGAGAGAGAGACAAGGAGAGAGAAAAAGAGAGAGTTGAAAAAAGACCCGGTGATTAATCACATGACGAAGGAATAAGATCAGATCAAAAGGAACTACTTCGAGTAACATGTATGTTGGGCACAGGGCAACTCTATTGGATGGTAGGCTGCGGTCTGACCTTCAACCCACCTGGTGGGCACAGTGCACACCGACATGAGAATTTTCAAGAATATTCCTCAGCAGTTCTTAGTAAAAAACGGTTGGGGACTTCCATAATTCAATTGCTTACCCTGTCCAATGATGATCAGTCCTCTTGCTCCTTTGTGGTCGACTTTATATAATTGACAATAATTAGATATCCCTGGGGAAATCGTGATCAGGAACCTGCTCGTATTATTGCTTGTCATGAACCCGTGAAGCGATTCGGACGCGGCGTTCGTCAGGCTCACGTTTCTACGATTCCAGGTACTTGTCAGCAGATCTGAAAATTGAAGCATATCAAGAACTCTGTCATCGCTTCCATAACTCACTGATACAGAGCATGTTCCCGAGTACAGAAGAGAAATAGCCTTGAATGATACATCGCATGGTGATGTGAAGATGAACGGCTTCTTGTAGAGGTTTCCACCAGGCCTGACATGTATAGTAGTAGGATCACTCGCTGGCTGGACATATACAGTGTCGCCATGGTCATGTATTTTTCCATCTTCTGGTTGGCAGTTTCGCAATATGAAACCAAGAGATCCAGAGCCACACAGACCTGTAGTCATGATATAATAATGAAAAAGTAGCGAGTGAGCAGCACTATCTTTATACTTCGAAGTACATGAACCTAGCACTGTCTTAGGCTACAGACAAACAGAATATTAGTTGATACGGGCCAGTCGAAATTTCTTTCTTGCCTTTATTTGTCATCTGGCTCTTTCAATTCCACTGATGATCATCTTGCGCGACTCCAAGAACTCAGAGAAATCTTTCTGGGGCTAGTTTGCTTTCTCTTGTGTTAATGAGGCACACTGTGCATTGTTCGAGTAATCTGCATCCACACGTTCATATTTTTTATCTTTTCTAGCGGCTAAAGAAAACTAGACCAAGTCATTCCTAGGGTTCCCAGTAAAAAGGCAACGCCTGTAGGGAGTTCCCTAGTAAAATAATAAATTCTACTACTACTACTACTGTAATCCGAAACTACATGCATGACTTACTGATAGCGATTAGCAGGGCGCTGGTGCCGTGAAGAACCCTGGCGATCATGTTACTCTCGATGGTCTCTTTGGTATCGATCTCAATCCAATGCACAGATAGGGTAAAGCCTGCGACTCTCACCCTGAACTATTTTATGTAATATTATTGCTACCGACAACAAAGTAAACTGAACAAGTCTGTGTCATGCAGATCAATGCTAGGACGGCAGGGGACCAGTCTATTTCTACAAATGTGTCTAAAACACTAATCCCTAGTCCAAGAACTGAAGCAACACCAGTAGCTTGAAGAGGCCCAAGTAGCAGAAAGCACCATCTGTTTACAATCCGCAGGGCTGGCGTCTTTCGGCTCACCACCTGCATTGCGACACGCTTCACTGTGATTGTTGGCTAAAATGCACGAGTGTACCAGCCGCTAGGAGTATCTCATGCGGGTCTGGCAGCAGTCCTCCTAGAGTCATTTGGGGAGGCAGCATTGATTTGCGCATGTTTTGGAAGCCCTAGCCACGTGAGGCACACTTGGCGCACTTCTGTCTCGTGATGTTTCAAGAAATAGAGGATTAATAACTAGGTGTTACTCTGAGTTTTACACACTAGACGATCATCAAACACCACACCACACCGCTGCGCTCTCCGACCGACCTCAACACGTTGCCAGGGCACACCATCAGCAAAACGACACTTCAGTTGGTACACTGCTCCTTCAGACAGCATCTGTTTCGATCATCAGGATCTCGTCAGTGAAGGTTGATAATGTAAAATGGGTAACAGATAGTGAACTTCATCCTTTTGTAGCAAAAAAAGAAGGAAACATAATGGCGCATCTTAGGGGCAAAAAGGGGGGAAAACATAATGGCACATCCTAGGCGCGAAGATTAGGGCTAAGCAAAGGCGATACAGATAGACTTCACTGAGGATACTAACAATTTAAAGGGTGTTAGTGAGAACAGCTGTTGTCTGAAGAAGCAGAGTACTAACTGAAGTGTCGTGTTGCTGATGGTGAGCTGTGGCAACGTGTAGAGGTCGGCCAGAGAGCGCAGCGGTGCGGTGTGGTGGTTGATAAGACTCTAGACAAGGCCGAATGCTGCTACTTACCCCTTTTGATCAGGCCATCATCAGACAACAGTAATAAGATAAATCTGTTTTTTTTGGTTTATCGATGTAGGACTCAGTGAGCCGTCTCGTCACCATACCCGTCACCAATGAAACAGTCACAAATCCCCGAAGAGCAGTCATAAAGTGCCACACCAGTTTGAATCCCGATGACCAGTCACAAACAGCCGCGACTTTGTCTGTGAATGGTCACAGGATCCAAGTCAGAATGAAATTATTATGACTCAACTGGAGGCATTCATGCGATCAACAAACTGTTTTCCTTCACATGGTTCAGAAGTGAGCAAGAACTCTCGATCTTCGCGTAGTCAACTTGTGGCTCGAGTCAGTTGTGTGTGGGCTCCTCTCCAAAACAAAGGGCGGGTGAACATCTTAGTGGCTTCAGATAGAATCTCTTTTGATAGGACGTTCTGCCTAGTAGATCGTGCTATTCATCACCTTTGAAGAAACAACTTCGTCGTTCAGAAAAGCTATTTCAGAATATTGTCAGTCAAGTATTTTTTTCATGCCGATCTTATTAGAACAGAGACTGATTTCAAATGATCCAACATACCAGCAGTACTTGCTTTGTGGATCCAGAAATGAACACCGTTGACCATACAGAGACGAAAATGTAAAAAAAGATGGCAATGAAAGTATGTTCATCGCCAAGAATGTCCGGAGACATCAGGCACCTTCGTGTGCGTTGCTCTGTCTTTCTTGGGGAGGACTCAACAGAAAAAAACAATGTCCAGCTTGTTGAAACTGAAACTTTCTCTCAGTTGAAATCGTTCAGGGAAGACATCTATTCAAGACTTCATCGATCCATTTCAAGCACCATCGTAAGAAAGTAAATCAAGTCGTGTTAGCCATGAGAATAGCGATGTAGACCGGAGAAGATTGAGTCTCTTGTTTTGACTGCAGGAAACTGCATTTCAATATTGGGGCTCCACGTAATGCTTACACAGTGTATTGCTTTGAACACATCTTCTATTCATTCCTACACCCAGTATAACACTGTAAGATGTGTTGATGTAATATTAAGGTACAAGGTTATCTATAACTTGTATTACAGAACAGAACAACAAGGACAATCAAGGCTTGTTTGCTGCGACTTGAAGTATCATGCTCTCGCAATCATCAGGCAACATGAAGGTTGGGGCTAGTGGTGTTATCTTAGGCAGAAGGCTGTGTGCAGAGTGTATGGTTGTTGAAGGCAGGGCTAGCAGTGCAATGTTAGCGCCGAATGTGTGGCTGGTGTGGGCAGGAGGTGGTGAGCAATGTGTGTGGATGTTGTAGGCAGGAGGCTATAGTATTCAGCTAGCAGTATGATATTAGCGCAGTGTACATGTAAATATATATCTTCCTTTTCTTCTTTTTGCTTGGTTTCTGTTTGAACACTAGCGTTCTAGGGTGGCCGCTGGCGTTGAGGGCCTCCGCATAGATGGGAGTTGCGTCACGGAACACCGCTTCTGAGCAGAAGATGCTCGCCAGTCGATTGTTGATGCCAGGTGGGATGTTATTAAGGACTTGCGGTGGGTGATTGGAGTGAACGTTGACATACAGTGGGGTGTCGTTGGGTTTTCGGTAGTAAAGTACTCTGGCAGGACTGAATTCTCGAACCACGTCTGGAAACTGAAGAAATCCAACACCTCGTACGAAGTTGAATGGAGGATAAAAGATCGCGCCCGAGCATACTCCAACATCACAAAGCTGTGTTCCCTGTGTACCAGAGAACAGTTCCACATCCTGAAAACGCTAGGGTCACCATCCAGCCTCAACAAACGCTTGGAAATGATGTCAAGTGCCGACACGAGAACAAGTATCTCCTAGAATACCACGGTATCACCTAAATATGTCTCCACAGCCTCCTGCCCACACCATTCACCTTCACACACCTTGCTCATAATACCCTGCCCACATCAGCCGTATACATGTACATGTACACTGTGCTAATATCACACTGCTAGCTCTAGACTATAGCCTCCTGCCTACAACATCCACACACATTGCTCACCACCTCCTGCCCACACCAGCCACATGTTCTGCGCTAACATTGCACTGCTTGCCTCTGTCTTCAACAACCACACACTGTGCACACAGTCTGCTGCCTAACATAACACCGCTAACCCCAATCTTCTCCTGGCATATGTACTGGCATGGTCGGCACCCAACCTTCATTTTGCCTGATGATTGCGAGAGCATGAAACTTCAAGTCGCAGCAAACAGGCCTTGATTGTCCTTGTTGGTCTGTTCCGTATTACGCTCTGCCTCCGCCATGGTGTTGAGCACTGTCAGCACTCTGGGTACACCCTCCGGTATAAGGTGTATTATAACATTTGCAAATAGTGCATGCATACGAGCACTGTGTACCGTTTACTGTCTTCTTGCCGGTGTTTTTGGGCGAGCCTCATCACCTTCATTTGTCCATTACGTATTTTCCTTCTACATATTAATTTTTGGAAATATTCACTCACTATAACTTCTTGTGATTGCTGGTGCAAATGTAGCCTGCTATGCCTGTTTATTGGTGAGAGCCCACCAGACGTGTAAGTCGATATGGATATCTGACCAGATGTTCTTGAACTGGCATTCTGCTTTGAAAAGAACTTTGTTTAGATAAGGTTTTAAAATTGGGTGCTGAATGGCCTGGAGGAACTACCGGTAATACTGTTTGCGATCAGTATCACCAAGGGTACGGTTCTTCCGTTTGCGCATCACTTCTTGGCTTCAGGATTGTGTGAAAAGAGATGTGCTTGAATAATAATAATAATAATACAGAACTACCTTCATTCTGCCTGTGACTACTCACAGGGAAATATTGGTCACAAATACATGTCGCATGTGACTGTTCGCATGGAATTATAGTGATCACAACTGTCTTCTACCCGTGACCGCTCATAGGGAATGATAGTTTCCACAACAAATCCTGCATTACGAAGTTCTTCATGAGCAGTCACGAACTGTGTGCTTTACACATGCACATGTATGGTGAATTGTGACTGGTCATGGGGCATTGTAACTTTTGTGAATGTTTGACTGGTCACGGGGACCGTGATTGGTCACTGAGTCCTACATACCGGTATACCCAGAAAGTTAAAGTGTGAATCACAGCAATGCACTTGAAGTAAGTGAGTAAATTATCGTGTCCGCTCCGCAAGGGAACTCACAGAATCGGGCACTTAGGGTTGAAAGAACTGACCCGAAAACGTATCGACTACTTTGGTATAATTTATTCAATGCTAACGACTATATTCAATGCTATCGACTGACTATTGATTGGTTATCCAGTACCATTTCTCATATGCATGGACTATTAGTGCAGTATTGCACATGTATGCTTCCCCACCCATGCACAAGCAAACAGAAGCAGCACTTCACAATGTAGGATTCAAACCAGTGCAATGTGAGCGTGATCTTGTACATGTGAAAAGTAGCGGACATGGGAACAAGTGCAGTCTGTGCAACGGCTCCAGGTTACCAACAAATAAAGTCAAGCTACACAAAGTTTGCGACTACATTGTGGGATTCTGAACGGGGAGAAAATGGAGGCTTTTAAAAGGTGAAGGAAGGCATGTTTGTCAATGTTCTAAATGGAATACAATAGTAAATGTTGTAGAGGTCGAGAGAAGAGTAGGCGTGTGCATGTACTATTGTAGTCGTGTATAATCCCTAAGGCATTGCTAGAACAGCAGGAATCAATAGTTGGTATGAGTGCTGTGGCGAAGGAGAATGCCAGGCAAATAAAGTTGTTGACAGCTGTTCGGAGGGACAGAGAAAGCGCACTCTCGGAATGCATTCATTACAAAACAATGTGTGAGAGCGGAACGTGTACAAGTATGCTGTGCATGCAGTGTGTGGTATGTACTAAGGTCAGGCATGCGTTTAGGCTCAAGTGGTGCAGCGCAGGTCGGTGTAGTGCTAGTCAACTGACTGTTGTTGTTACAATGTACATGCGTGTAATCTAGTAGAGGTGAAGAGGCGCTACACATGTATGTTTTAGCGTTCAAGAGGACATATTTGCGAGGGTCTTTGCACCATTCCTGTGCTCAGCTGTGAAACCTGTGTGAAGCGTTCTACATAGTACATCCTAAGAGAGCATGTCTGAGAAAACCAGAACATTCGTGCAAATCGATCTCTCAGATTTCGCTCGAATTTTGCAGGTAGGTTTGCCTTGGGGTGTAGATCGACATTCCAAAGCTCGCGCAAAATCTTTTCAAGGGAGCCATGAAATTGGTATGCCCCTCAATATTGGTTTATAGGTCTACAAACGATGTATAGGTCCACAAACGAGCCACGGCACAGCGTACATGAACAAGATACGAACCATTAAGCCAACATTATCTCACCTTCGAAGAGTTCTTGGGGCAGCACCACTTAGCCACGCCAACATCCCATAAGACGAGGGCCATCATCCCTTAACGCCACAAATGATCGTATTGAGAATAGCCAAATGACAAGGTCTGATAAAACAGCGAAGTACGTCCTGAATTAGCAAACAGTATACACTTTGTTCTGCAGCGTTGGGAGTGGTGTTGAAGTCGAAAATCAGACTAGACGTTGCGGATGAGGGAGCTTTCCTGCGCAGGTGTGAGTTTGGACGTATGTCAGCATGGTCGAGTGGAAAAATTAAAAAAACCATTATTTCAAGAAAACCCAAAAAGGATGAGGGGGCAGATGTCCTCAGTGCTAGAAGAGGTGTTCTACTATCTGCCGGTGTATAGTGTTTGCTTAATGAGGACGTAGCTCGCTTTTCTTCAGCGCTTGTATTTTGGCTATTTTTAATTAAGACGATCATTTGTGGCGTCAAGGAATGATGGTCCTCGTCTTTTGGAATGCTGGAGTGGCTAAGCGAGAACTCTTCTAAGGTGAGGTAATGTTGCCTTAATTGAGTATTGTTCGTTTCATTATTCTTGTACGCGGTGGTGTGGCTCGTTTTTAGTCCCATGAATCATGTAAGTGTTCGACCATATTGAGGGGTATACCAATTTTCAAGGTTCCATCAGAACCTTTTCTGCGGGCTTTACCATGTCGATCTTCACCCTAAAGGAAACTGTAAGGTGTCAATAGGTGTTTGTGCCAAACACAGAACTCGTTGTTGCGATGGTACTCGAGAGGAGCGCCAGAACATCTTTTTTTCTCATTGAAAACTGATTGAAGTGAAGTAGAAACTTCAACATTTGTACAGTTGAGCGCTTGTGCGGACGAGAAGCATTTAGGGGTAGGGCTAGATTCAACCAAAACGAGAAGAGCACAGCCAACAAGATATAAGAGATATTAAAAGCCCTTGAAGCAATAGTACTCCGATATCCACAAGATATCGCGGAGAATCACTATGCTGAAAACCCTCTTGTGAATAATACCTGCTAAAACAGCTCGAAAGGAGGCGTGAACTACCTTTATCAAAATGCACAGACTGCGAATATTTCAAATACATCATGTGCATGTATAATTATTAACATTATCTTGTATGCCCACTGCAAAATAAAAGGGAGAGCAGACCGAATAACAACAATTAAAAACGAGGGCGTCGTGCAGGCTGTTAAAAACGTATTGATTTCATCTTTCGAACCTGGTTACACACAAAACATACCATGTCTTTTAGAGCAAGACAAGTTCGCCTAGCTAAATGTACTGGCATTGCGATCAGAGTGACATACATGCATGTTGTGTTGTATCCATTTTGCAAAATGTTGAGATCTACAAAATTATGGGAAAAAACATGCCAGATTTTGTGAAATCCGAATTCCCCTAAAAGAACTCAATGCAACAATTCTTGAATAGCATAGAGAATGGAATGGAATACCTGATATTAACGCCACAACAGTACCGTGCGAGAAAGATGCGCAAGAAGGAAACGACTAGAAGCGTGACAATGATTGTGGCAAAGTATGAATAGTATTCAAACAGGACCTTGAAGTATGAAAAATATTCATATTTTACAAGCATAGTTACAAAAACCCAAGCACATTTACAATGTACACCAAACGTCACTATGCTATCAGTGCACGTGTAGATTCATGTAGAGCTCTTGCTTATCAGCAATGATGCATCGAGATTACTGTATAGTATCATACAAAGAAGGATCTTGTCGAGCTGCCGACGACGTTGTTTCATAGGCTTCATTGCATGTCAGGGATAGGGCGTTACTGCCAGGTGCTCCCACCGTGTTCTGTAAAGCAGCAGTTTGAACGCTCATGTGGGCTGCTTTCGTATATTTTCTCTTCAGCTGAGCTATCAGAATTGAGATCGTGAGTACAGAGACGACTACCACAAGACTGATAGAGATGGCGAAGGTCACAATGGAGACGAATCCACCTTTAGTTAATTTATCATTTGTGTCAAAGTTGGTTGCGTTTGGGTGACGGGTTCGTGGATATACACGCAAAGCAAAGACAGGAGAAAATTACAGTGCGCACATTGACTTGAACAGGCGGCGTGGAGTCAAGAATCCTAGTAATGGTAGAGAAAGTGTACATGCAGTCACACCATGGCATGATTTTGATGTTCTTGCGTCATGGTATGCCTGTGTGCACACCTTTTTTTAGCGTTACACGCATAGAATATCAACAATGACGGGGAAAGCAGGTAGTGAATTTTGCACAAATGGAACAAGGTGTAACCCGATATTCGAAACCCTTCTACAAATCTGGGGGAATTGAGTTCACAACTTCTTCCGAAATACCCCACGGTCTGAAACGATGTCCATACACGGCCCCTATTGCAACATCTGCTTATCACAGCCCAATACATCGAAATGTCACTATGCATTACTTTAATAAAAGATCAGGGCACCAAGTCGGGGGGACTGTCCTAGTAAATTTGAATAGAATTCTCTTCGCATCGGCCTATGTTTTCACTGAGTCTTGGGATGTTGCAATAAATTAATAGTTAAGTAGTTCATGCATTTGTGAATAGGAACTTGTAGAAATTACTCACCGTCACATTGCGACCCAGCATATCCAGGAAGACAGGGACAATGGTATGAGCCGTTCAAATTCTGGCATTGTCTGTTGTCACTATTGACCATTTCGTTGCAGTTGTGTTTGCCATATTGACATTCATCAATGTCTAGATGCCCATTAGATTAAAACCCGTTGCAATGTGTTCGGTACACATGTCCGCATGCCCCACCGACCACAAATGTAAACACGAGCAGGCATAACACACAGAAACAGACGAACACACCGCTGAACCTTTACTAATATGTCATCGTATGGAGACCCTGGCCTTTTCTCAATGTGACCCGGACAGATATGCATCCATGCAGACAGACAAACGAAAAGAAACACAGACAGACAAAGAAACACATACGCTCACATCATCAACACTGCTGAATGTGTAGGGCAGGCAAGCTTTCTGCCCATCTGGTTACTTTAAATCAAGAAATTTAGGTCGGTGAGAAACTTTGGCCGATCTCGAAATGATACTTCTGGCCGATATTTAACTTTGGCAGATTGGAGTTTGCAAAAAGACATCGATCGGAAGCTGTTGCTCTCAAATGTAGCAATGGCTCAATTATGCATCATTTGCTTCTATGACAAACTTTGGACTGACATTTACTTTGGCCGTTTGGTACCAAGCGGCAAAATCAGCGGAATTAAATCACCAGCGAACATCAGATGATTTAGAGTAATACTTTCTTGGAAGCAGCGATTCGGACACACTGCAGTATATTCTGCCTTCCTTCAATGTTGCCCTGTGAAACGTGAGAAGTCCATCTACGTTGTCTTCTTCACCTTCCGTCCAGAATGTATCACGCTCACGAGGACGCATTTTTCTGATCTTTGGTGTTATCAATGCAATTCTACGTGTCATCCTTGTATAGCGCAGGTTTTCTTCACGAAATAAGATATACCAGGTACAGTAGATCATAAAGTGGCCACGACGACGGTAATGACAGCCAAGGCCGCCACCAAATTCAGAATAATCTATGTGAATATGCAGTGCCTAACGGTGGAGGCGAGGGAGCAGCAGGGCTGGAACAACCAATAAAAAGGAAGGACGTGAAAGGATGCACGTTGTTGCTTGGAGTTGAAGAGGTGTTCGCTGCACTGGCCATTGTTGTCGCCGCGAAGATCCTAGCTGTAGCATCAGTGCGGTGGGCCACACGTTCCACTCCATTGTCACCGATCCCAACTATTCTGAAAAGCTCTGCATCCCGCAAGGTCCCGCCGACCTGTCTCCTTGACCGAACTTGATCCTGTGACTCCTGCTGACGTCCAACGTCTCCTTGAGAATTTGGATGCGCGTAAAGCCACAGGTTGTGACGGAATTCCGGGCTCTCTGCTACAGCAGTGTGCTGACTTGTTGGCATATTTTTCTTGCTGTGCTCCTCTGCACCTCGCTGAGGACTGGAACCATTCCATCTGGATTTAAATTGGCGTCTGTCGTGCCACTGAACAAGGCCCCAACTCCTCACCAACTATAGACCTTTATCCCTTATCCCAATAGTACCAAGTTGCTGAAGAGAATAGTACAACACCAGCTACTTCGTCATTTGGACTTGAGCAAGGCACTACCCAAGCCACAATTTACCTTCCGCAAGAAATGTTCTACGGAAATGCCCTCTGTGTGCTGATCGATAATCTGCGAGAGACAGTGGCAAGATCACAAGGCTGTGCCAACTAGACAATTCGAAGGCTTTAGTGATAAAGGGCACCACTACAATTTGATCCGAGACCTGGCTGTTGTAATTTCTGGAATTGTCCTCAATTTGTTCGACGACTACTTGTCCGGCCGCTAGCAGCAGATACTCCTCTCACCTTCAATCAGCCATGCTCTGGATTGCACCTGCGGAGTGCCCACCGGCTCTGTTCTATAGTCTGGCCTCTTCAGTATATAAACACGTGATGTCGGTTTCCTTGCATGTGCCAAGTGTCCAATTTCCAGATGTTATAGCCATGTACGACCCCCAGATCTCAGCGGCGGAAGCGTCCAGAACCCTCACCACAGCGGAAACTGCTCTGGCCGATTGGCCGAAGTCTCGAGGCCTCATCTTGAACGCCGACAAGACGAAGGTTCTGACTATCAATCCCCAACATAATGTACCGGAGATAACAGTCAAAAGCGGCGAGTGTCTCCTCCCTTCAGCATCTTCTGCGCGCTACCTCAGCGTTCACCTTGCCAATCGCCTAAATTGGGACACCCATGTTAACTATGACTGTGGTCACCAAGGTTGCCAAGACAATTGGTGCCCTGTTGCGCCCTTGCCGATGCCTATCAAGACGCTCTCGTCAGGTGTCTGCGAAGGTGGTCATAATGACCGACCTGCTTTATGGCTATTATCAACCGCAATGCGAGAGGATCAACTGAAAGGACTACAAACCGCACGAAACAGTGCCATTTGCTGTATTGATGGCAAAAGCCTCGGACAGCCATGCAGTCGCTCACTCCCTGTACCATGTCAGTCCGCTATAGTGGCAGAAGTATTATGGACCATCTGGCGATGAGTCCACGCCAGCACGAGCCCTGCGCTCGCCCAGCTTCTGACCCCGCACAAGGCACCCCTACCCCCATCAGTAGTCAAATGGCCTACTAAGCCAGGCAAACCGTAGCCCCGCCGGTCAGCGGAGATTTTCTGTTGCTAGTGCTCTGCTGTGGATCGCTCTCCCTGGTGAGGTCGGCACAATTACCCTGCTACCTGAGTTGAAACATGCATGTGAACCATGCGCCTGTAGGGAATAGTTCGAGATACTGCTGATCGCTCTGCTCTCCCTCCCCGAGCAGTTCAGTAATACTCACGTAGTATCACAGATACATCGTATTCTTCCGCCACCCCCCCCCCCGTTTACTCGAGATTATGAGTTTCCTAATCTCTTGCTATGTGCTTCCATTGACTTTACTAAGTTCTTCCATAGCCACTTCAAGGCTAAGCATTTGCAATCATTTTACTGGGTCGTCATCCTGTTTGAATGTGCGAAGCAAAATAAAAAACAATCAACCAACCGTAACAGAAATGGAGCGGCGGTAATCTTAGGATGGTGAAATGCAACAACTGCCAGCGTTCCCGGAGCACAATATTCAATCAAGTGCAACTGAAGAGGAGTGAGTTTCATCCACAAACTGAATATCAATAAGCGATTGGTTCCAGTTTGAATGGTTGCAGGGGACCAAAACAAATCGCCTCAATCGTCCTTCTCTTCCTTTTCTTCACCGCACCATTTCTGTTTAAAAAAAATACTAATTAAAGATAACATGCGAAGGAAAAAATGGCACGAGTTATGAATAACTGTCCACTAACGTCACCAGATCATTATAGCTAGTGCGACAAGAAGGGATGACGCTGTCAAACAGTACTGGGACATTCAACAACCTGACTCCTAACTCTAACACTTGTCTTCTGGCAGACTCAAATCGATAACCTTTCGACTTGGAAGGCTGAGGTTACGAAAGGTCCAAGACTGGAAGGACAATTCAACGAAGAAGAGTCCAAGCAAAGGCCCAAAGCAACGAAGAATTTTCTATCCCGTCAACTTAAGAAGAATAGCTACAAAGAATGCTGCAAGTTGCACGATGATTACAAAACTGAGTTAGTAACTGAGTTAGTAAGACAATTTGAAATACAGGGCTTACTACAACTCGACGACGCAAACGGCGAATTGGGAAAATTGGCGGAAGAAATCTGAAGATCATGCAGCTTACCTATGCATGTAGAACCTGTAAATCCATCCAGACATCGGCAGTAATACGACCCCTCAGTATTCACACATTTTCTGTTTCCAGGATTATCCAGTCCATGACAGGTGTACGTGCCATTGGCACATTCGTTTATATCTGAATGCAAAGCATCGTAAAGTACCAGTATGTTGAATTTTGAAATCTATTTCTAACATTGTAGAAGATTGAAAAGAACTGGGGTACAAAATCTTTAAGGTTGCGCATGACTTCCATTCAAAAAAGCGGATTTTTTAATGACGATATATTTCAACTATTAAAATTTGGTAGATGAAAATTTCAAGATATGCCTAAGATATAAGCTCGTATAGCCACTGAAACATATTTTTTTCAATGGATGCTTTCTTTCCAGGTCTTTAGCGGCAAAGAACGCTATCATATTCCTTCCTGGCATTGTTGGCGGCAGGGAAGGAGTTGGGGGCGACGTCACCACAATTCCTGGAATATCGTTTGTACAATATTCAAATGTTTCCTTAGAAGCCCTTAAAAAGGTAATTGGCTACATAAGCTAACAATGCGTTCGAAGTTAACCCTTTATGTACTGAAAAAAATGTACGCAGACTGAATTCGATCTCGACTCGCCTCAAATTCCATAATTCTCCGGGTCATAACTTTGGTCTCCTTTTGACGATTTTTTCAATCTTGAGCTTCCTGGAAAGCTCGTCACTAGAGGAACACATTGAGCTCGCACTTGCCACCACGAAGGTCAAAACCCCAGCGCTACAGCCCAGCGTCTTGGTTGCAACGCCAATATTCCGACAGAAGTCGTCTTGTATCAGCCATTTCGCTCTCCTTGCTTGTAACAACTAATTTTTACTTCCAAAAAAATTTCACAATCTGCCACGGGTCCGTTTGCCATTTTGAATGTGTTTCTACGTCACTGGATGCCCAGAAAGATGGGGAAATCCCTTATTCAAATCTGCGCCCGCGGCTATTGAGCGACAATTGCCGCGATTTGACTTTCGAGCTTCGTAACTCTGGAACCGCACATCGGAGTGTTTCTGCGATTGTTTCAATGGACAGCTGGGCGTTTTCTCTTCGACCTACATAATTTAGGTTTTGGAAATACCCCAGAAATGACTGAGTTACGATCGATTGAAAATTTGAAAAGTTTCGATCCCAGGGGATCGAAAGTTGTACAGTCCGTACACAAAGGGTTAACATCAAGAGAAGACCACAGGATTTCATTTGCTGTATAGAGTGTTGAGTTGAACTGGGATGGCGAGCGAATTTAATTATGGTGAAAATGGATATAAAATCATGAAACTCGGAGTAAAAACACTTTCTCTGTCCTCCTATGGTTTGAACCAGCTCTACTACTCGGTATTGAGCATTGTCTTGGACAGATTGGAACCTGTCTGTTTTAAAAATGGTATAGAGTGTTTCACATATTTGTTATGCGACTTGATTTCTGCACAAAGTGCAAAGTGATCATGCATACCGCTCATGTCACGTGGACAGTGGACCCAATAATAATGACCCAAAGAGAACAGGATGTGGTTTATAAGCAACAAAATCTATGGTAAAAAATCCCATATCAATTAGAAAATGTATCTCTTGACTTACCTTCACACACTTCGCTATGTCCACCAAATCCTGTGTTACATTCGCAAGCAAAGGATCCGTAACTGTTATGGCATTTTCCTACTCCTGGTTTGTCACAATTGTTCAAGCCGGGTATATTACATTCATCAATATCTGTATTGAGAGCAATTGCAAGGAAGAGAAGCGTTTGGCTGTTATTTAAGGGTTATGGCAGACGAAACAGGACGCAAAACTAGGTATAGTCACAAGATCTGAGCTTATTCTTGTTAACCATAGTTCGGTCATTCCAAAAGTTTGACTCGCGCGGTGTCAAATGACCCCTTTGGCTGTTCTAGGGTTAAAATGGAGTATGGGTAAGCGATGAACGCCAACCGTTTTGGGCGACACATCACATGTGTTTCCGTGGGTGGTTGTTTCTAATCTTTGATGGCAGGTTGCCAGTACAAGGACTCGTCCAAATTTCAATTAGTATCACGAAAGAAATAGGAGTTCACTCACCTACGTCACACTTCCTTCCCGTCATACCTGGTTGACAAACACATACCGAGGACTGTTGTGTTGTGTTGAACACACATTCTCCAGCAACGGAGCAAGGTAGATGACTTGTTAAGTCTGTTGTGGGGCATGATGGCGTTCGACCTGCAATGTGATTTCAGTGAGCACAGACCATATGCAACGTTGGGAACATTGCCATGCAACGAATCCAAATGCATGAATGCATTATGGATAGGTGACATCCGTGTCCCGGTTTCCAATTGTCCCACCTTGCATTAACGTAGTAAAAATTGATTGAGAAACTTGTTCGACTTTGCAGAGTGAATGGGAAGAAAGTGAGTCTGGTCTGAAAGCCTTTGATGCTTAATCATGTTTCTGTTTGTATTGTAATTGTGTTTTATTAGTTTGTTCGGGCATTCCAACATACACAATGGTCGCCGTACAGGGGCCCCAGATTAATGAACGTGTTAAGTTCCAGGCGAAAATATCTTGCTATATTGTGTTTGCGTTTGCCCAGACATCTTCTTTTGTATACATTGTACATTGCATACATATCCATTGATAATGCTTTAGTTCGCCAATTGTGCCACTTTAAACTAGAGGTTGGAAAAGTTTATAATTTATTGTCTGCTCACTGACTTGTCAGTTTGCGAACTCTGGCAAGGTACTTTCGGGCCTGGTTTTAATCTGGCTTTGGAAAATGTATTTTTCATTGCTACCAGGTTCGGCCTCATTTCCTCTGTGCTGCGCTGATGAGTCCACAAAGGACGAAACAGTTCTGTCCGCAGATTGAGTAATATATTGTCTGGGATGTTCTCGCACGATCCGCTTCCCAAACCAACCTTACCACCAGTTTACTCATACCTCCTCGTTGATACATGGTCGGTGGCGTGTACGGCATAGCTGGCTGGCACGTCAATCTGTATGCTGTGGGAACCCTAATATCATAAGCGCCATGTTCTGCGAGGCTGGATCCGCAAAAACTACTGCACGGCAAATGAATGTGTATAATGACCTACAGACAGGCCCCTAACCCATCCTTCATGGCTTCCTTCATGCTGGCAACTGTTTCTCTGCAGGTCTCACCTCACATCAGCTCCAGCGCCTTGAGCGTTTACTCAAGCGTGCAGCCGCTGCGTTGTGATTGCTCAATTTGCATCCCCATCTGTCCGTTGTATTGCCAATTGCGCTTGCACGCACTAGATGTTACGCACTGTCACAAACTCCTTCGTTACACTTGCCCAGGCTTTCAAGATAAATGCAGTACATTGTTTACTTATGTGTTTAGTCCTCTCAATGCCGGCCGTGCTACACGCAGTCAGGAAATTCGCCTACTTAAAATGTCCATTCACTAAGACATCCGCTGATACACACTCTACCTTATTCCATTTTGTATCACTGTAGAACAGGCTTCAGCCCAACATCAATAAGATTCCACAGTATCATCGACTCATGCGATCCCTCCCAGTGTATGTTGCCACTGCCCGCTTTATTAATATTCCATTTACTGACGTTTTTAATACTTTATTCCCCACTTTATTCAGTGTGGACATGGATGAAAAGCCAATGCCCATATTACAGTAAAGAAAAGCACCAAGGAACTACAAGTTATGCTATAATGTCAACTAGCACCACCAGTTACTTGCTACGTGCTAGAGCTGACGGCCAGTTAGTTGTAGAACGTCAGTTCTGACCGGAAGTGTTGTGTAATGTTTTCGCACGAGGTTATGGCCAAGGACCAGGTGGTGTTAGTGGACATTATAGCGTTATTAATTTTTTAGTTCTTTGGTCCTTTTCTATATTCAGTATCATTTCCTTTAGTGGCCTTTAATACTTTATATTTATACTTCCTTTGGTTGATATCATGTTATTAAGCAAATTTGCTTTTTTGTTCTTTGGCTCTAAATATACAAACACCAACAAAAACTATGTCCAAACTACGGCCACTATACAGAGCTATGTCAGCCACCAAGCATGGCAGTACGTCTCAGTACTGGCAAGGAAGGGGTAGTAATTGCTAAACCAAGGCGGATTATGCTCAGTATATTGCTGAATAACTCTTTCCATTATGCCAGAATCAAGCCAGTTACTATGCTACATCATGCTGGAATGATGCCGATGATTGTGCTGTAACATGCTGTGGTCAAATGTAATGGTATGGTGAACTCAGTACAAACAGCCCTTGGAGGACTATGCTCCTTATATCGCTGAACTTTTCGTTCCATTATTCCCAAGTCATGCAAGTGAGTATTCTACATTATCCTGGAATAATGCCAAGATGGTGCTATACTGTACCCTTGCACTCGTGTTGGATTTCCACCTTTCAAAAACACTCTGGCACCGTTAAAGCATTTATTATAAGGGGTAATATTCACCAGGTTATTTCCTTTAGCATGCCGAAATATGACTAGAGCATTAATTAATCTTCAGCCCCCGACCATCTGGTTTCAGAAGTCCTTTTATGCCAAGGCATATTTGGTTTAGGAAAAATCGGAAAATGTTCCCAGAAATCATGCCAGCATATTCCGCCAAGGGCTAGTAATTGTTCTTCAGCACGGCAGCCAGGACAGCACGTGGGGCCGCTTTATGTTGGTAAGGTATGGCACTTGGTATGCTAACAGTGGTACGACGCAGTTGGTTACTGTCTATGGTGCAATGTCCATGCAGAAGTGTCAGTATACGTTATTATGGAAAACTGCCATCAACAATAGGTTGTCATTGATCCAACAGATAGATCATACCAGGTTTAGGGTTACTTCACTCGCAGGAAATTTGTATTTCTCGCGAAACATTTTCAGTTTCTGTTGCAAAGATGGCATCTGGTGTGTTCTTTATTGTTGCTTCTTTTCCTGACTTCTTCAGTCAGTTTTGAGTCTCACCAGTGTCCCTGTCCAGTTTCATCTGGCTGCAGCCAACTACCCTTCACTTTGTGTGTTGTCGCAATTGCTGTCTATGTCTCTGGGTTTGCCCGTGTATGTGGAGCGAGAAGTGCAGCAATAACGGGGCCTACTTACTGATGCAGTGTTTAAGGTCAGCTGCAAGCCGCGGTGCGAAACCCAAGACAATACTTAACGTGAATGGCCACAGCTGCTTGACAACTGCCTCATCTAACATTGCTTGAATGGCAGCTGATGTGCTGAGAATGGATAAGGCTCTTGGACGACTGGAGTTGGCGATCAGTAACCATTCAGTCATACAATTGGTATCTTCAGCGACCACCGCAGCTGGTGCATTCATTTACACAACAAAACATATTGGAAATTGAGGAAACTCGGAAATTAGGTAGGCACAGCTCCACTCATTAATGAGTGCATTGCAATGACACGGCTGCTTCAGCACACTCTAGGGCTTATTATGGAGCTGTCTCTAATCCCCACTAGAAATTGTGTACAGTAATGTCTCATCCTTCCACTGGAGTATAATTATTGCCATGTGAAGTTTATTCACCATCCGTAGAGGGCTCAATTTGCTGAGCGAATAACACAGACAGAAGAACGATCAGTTGCTATTTCGTAACTGTTGATCTTCGTCTGATGATTGATTCTGTTAGTGAAACTCAGATTCACGAAACAGCAATTTCCCGTTCTTCTGTAGGAGTATAATAATATTATGTGTACAATAAATGAGGATGCCGAGGATTTAGGACCAATGAAAACTATTCTAAAAACCTCGGGGGACCGAGCTTTTTAAAATAGTTTTTATTGGTCATAAACCCTCGGCATCCTCATTTATTGTATTTAGAATCAACCAGTAAAAACTCCTACTCAATCTCCAAAAAACAAAAATTAGTAGGACAGCTGTTATTTGTGTTTCTGTGACTACTCGTGTGCTGGACGAGTATTTCTTGTCATTGGTTCAATTTCTTTTACTCTTCATAAGCTATCAGATCATTTTCCTTATTCGGTCTATTTATAACCAGTATCTATATGAGAGTGTGGTCTGTCTCCATGGTTACCGGTGTTCTTTTGATAACTACTTCTTTGAAGTATAGCCACTTCTCCTTGTTAGACCTTATCTGGAAGGCCCATTCCTGCATATTCCAACAGCAGCCAAGGGAGATGGGTCCGATCCTAAAAAGCTGTTTTATACTGTTTTTATAAACTGTTGTTATTGGATAGAATATGATTATGTTGAATAAACGAGGCTTGTGACAATTGGAGATTGACTTGGAGTTTTTACGATTTGATTCTAAACTCATGTGATTTCCAAACTAAAGTAGGTCCATAGTGACATAATAACATAATCGAAATGGTAATGGCTTGATGGAATGCACATGACCTTTTTTACCTCACTCTTGCCACTCGAAAAGAAAAGAAAAAACATTACTGACGCACATGAACCTGCTATACTCACAAAGAACATCCTAAACCCTGTATAAAACAATGAAAGAGGACGAAAAAATTGTTTTTACTTCGAGTTTCAAGCCCTAAGCGATCACCAGAAAATAGTAGTGTGTAGCTCTGCCTCTTGGTATTTAGTGCTCTCTTGGACAGCCTGGAACCTCTCTGGTTTTAACCCAATTTAGTATTGTTGGGCCGAATCTAGAAGGCCGCAATTATCCGTAGTATACATGTACATGACATAATAAGATGTCTTACCGTGAGCCTCGAGGACCATTATGGGCAAGTAACCCTTCTTTAGACGCGTTCCCTTGACTCGACACCCTCTTGCGCATTTTGTATTTCTAGTCACCAAGATTCTGATCTGAACTGGACGATGACCTCCATACAATTGAACAGGGCTCATTGTTTCATAGTTTGAGTCCTGAAACACCGGTGTTCCACATCGCAACGAAGATGTCTGGAACAAGGTCATCGAACTATTGGCACCCCCAGGACCGTGATACTTTCTCTCCACTTTCACAGTGCAGCCTCCGACGGTGTTGAGAATGACAGATGTCAGGAAGGCCCTACACTGTGCTTTAAACGTGAGATTAAACCAATTCCGTTCATTGACCAAACTTACGTTGATACTTTGCTCATAGGTCGTCTTGACGGTAAATCTGAGTTGTCCAGACCTAGGCTCGGTCAGGTGCAAATTTCGTAGGTTCGTTACTTTACATGCCGTATGGACTTCCTCGGCAGATGACGCGGAGCATCCAATCAACAGGAAAAGCACTGTGGAGGAGGGAAAACAAAGTATTCCATACGTTTACATGAAAACTAGTGAATAATTTTCATTCATGTACTGTATCGGTGCAATTTTACTTATCTAATTGTGTAGATAAACCTTGTATTGTAGAAACAGGTTTTTAGTTTGACAGTATAATTATTACAAGGCGGTGGAACACCGTGTTCGATAGCAGTGTCCCCTACTAGAACAAAACATGGTTTGTAGAGCCTAGGTCTTGCGACCATTTGAACCGCATGGGTGCCAGACCCGGTTCTGACCCTCATTATACTGGGGGACTTCAGGTTTTCTTCTTATTGTGCCATCGCGTTCGTTAAGAATTTATCTCCTTACTTTTATTTAATACTCTTTCCTTCCTTTTTTCAACTTCTGCCCATGGCGTCTCCCCCTCAGCATGTCAGCTGACAACATGTGTTTGTTACCTTGAACACAGCCCTACTGGAAAACAGATCTATATGGTAGATTATCTATGCAGTAGTACGGATGCGTTTCTGTTCCTGGTGCTTACATCGGACGCCGTCAGATCGTCCCATCGCGTCCCTTCAATCCTTACGTCGAGTCCCGTCGAATGTGAACTAGGCTTAAAGAAAAAAACAGGAGACACCGGATATGCCACCGATGTGAATTTTTATTCCACCAGTGAGGAATGGCTGAAGCAAAGCTTGCCCATCCTCAGCGCGGAACTCGGGGATCGATATTTCACAGTAAACCAGACCAAGACAGAGTTTCTGAATCTAACATCTCCTTCTGACCCCTTGAGGTCGAACTGGTAACTGGGATCCCTCTTAGGCGACAGCAAAAACTCAAGTGCATATGGCAGAATGTACAGGCTGTGGCTGCGGCGCGGAAAAGTAGGTGAGCAGAGGCGTATCAGGCTGTAGAAGGCGCTGCGTCTCCCTCTTCTGCTGTACAATGGTGGAGCATGGGGATCCAAGCAGTTCAGTCAGAATCGCTGAACACATTTCGCGAGACACAGCTACGACTGCTCATTTTCCATATCTATCTGCCCAAGAATTCAAACGCCCTGCGTTATGAGAGGTGCAACATTGAGCCACGGTCTGACATAGTCGACATAAGGAGATTGTACTTCTTTTGAAGTGGTTACCTGGCCATATTCTCAGTATGTAGAGGGACGCACCGCCATGGATCGCGCTGATGGGTTATTTTGAAGAAGACGCTAAGGCTGGGCACAGCCGCCAAGGTCAACGCAAGCGCCGCGTATGAGAAGTGACTTTCAGAGAAGGAGCATTGAGTTGAAGCGGGGCATTCAGCGGCAGAAAGTGAGGACCATCGCTCCAGCTGACCTTCCATGATCTGGGGTCAGAGGCCATCAGCTAACTAAATTTTTTCACATCGGCAATGGAATTCACAATGAATATCACAGAAGCGGAATACAATACTATAATTGTGCTAGCATGATTATGGAATCCAATACACCACACCACCACATTGCGCTCTTGGCCGATCCAATCGCTACACTCACATCACCATCACCACAGCGACGACAATTCCGGTAAATAGATTGATATTGACAGTGACTCTCCAGGCAGCTTTTTCGCTCCTCCTGAGCTCGTCAGTGCATATGATGTTGAATGGGGAATAGGCTGAGGAAGATTGTGCCTGAAGCCTACTCAAGCTCAACTGATGAGGGGTGAATTCCCCGAAACACTGTGTATTGAGCAGGGAGTGGTGCTTTCTTGCAGGTTTGCTTAGTCGAAGGTTCGATGGACTTCTCGTGTGCTCTGGATGGCAGTCGTGAGTCAGTCAAGTGTCAAGTAAAGTCGGCGGAATAGCGCGAGCTCCGGTGTGGGGAGCAAACCATTTCTTACAAATCATCGCCGAAGTCGCAACCACTACTTCGTACTGTTGTGCCCAGCGCGGGCTTGCGACTAGTTGGTTTGGAGGTGACAGCGTTGCGAATGACCGAGGGTCCTCGACGTCTGTCTCACCGTCCAGGAGCGACACTGACTCACGCTGCTATCTGGTGTTCACGAGGTGTTTGTCGCGCTTGAAACGGAGCTTCTCTGTAAGTTTGTATCCCTGGTGATGTTTGTGCCTGGAGAGCACTATATAAGTGGTGCTCTTCAGGCACAATCTTCCTCAGCCTACTCAAGCTCAACTGATGAGGGGTGAATTCCCCGAAACACTGTGTATTGAGCAGGGAGTGGTGCTTTCTTGCAGGTTTGCCGAGTCGAAGGTTCGATGGACTTCTCGTGTGCTCTGGATGGCAGTCGTGAGTCAGTCAAGTGTCAAGTAAAGTCGGCGGAATAGCGCGAGCTCCGGTGTGGGGAGCAAACCATTTCTTACAAATCATCGCCGAAGTCGCAACCACTACTTCGTACTGTTGTGCCCAGCGCGGGCTTGCGACTAGTTGGTTTGGAGGTGACAGCGTTGCGAATGACCGAGGGTCCTCGACGTCTGTCTCACCGTCCAGGAGCGACACTGACTCACGCTGCTATCTGGTGTTCACGAGGTGTTTGTCGCGCTTGAAACGGAGCGTCTCTGTAAGTTTGTATCCCTGGTGATGTTTGTGCCTGGAGAGCACTATATAAGTGGTGCTCTTCAGGCACAATCTTCCTCAGCCTACTCAAGCTCAACTGATGAGGGGTGAATTCCCCGAAACACTGTGTATTGAGCAGGGAGTGGTGCTTTCTTGCAGGTTTGCCGAGTCGAAGGTTCGATGGACTTCTCGTGTGCTCTGGATGGCAGTCGTGAGTCAGTCAAGTGTCAAGTAAAGTCGGCGGAATAGCGCGAGCTCCGGTGTGGGGAGCAAACCATTTCTTACAAATAATAACGAAGGTACGTGTTGGGTCGTAAGTATCCACGCAAACACACATGCAGTGAAAATAAGGCACTTGTCAAAGTATCCGAACGTTTTCGGTCCCTTCTCATCAAGGATAATACAGGGAATGGCTCAAGTTGGAAAGACTAAAACTTATATAGCGTAAAGATATGAGATAACAACACTCGTGACAAGGAGGAAAAAGTATCAAGTTCAGCACGACACAAAACTCGAACGAAATAATAATAGCGACAAAAACATAGTGAGCAAATTAAGTTACATTGTTAACACCTCGACGAGGAGTAACACCAAACAATTGTAGCGCCGTGGTCGTCCTCCAAAATGTGCTGTCCAGTCCATCGGTGGATCTTCCTCTTCCTGTGAAGATGTCACTGCATGCCCGTCCTCCTCCGCGTGTGTAGGGCAGGGTCCAGCTGAGAACAGCGTGAAAGATGGTGAAAGACCGACACGTAAACCACCGAAATTGACAAAGGATCTGTCTGGGCCGGGAAGGGTTACGCGAAGCCAAGTAAAAATACGGACTGGTGAGGACGCACGTACAACGACAACGGATGTGACAACAACAGTCAATATTCGAAAACGTGGTAGACCACGAAAACGAACCTCAATATCGAACACCGGACAAGTTGGAGTAAGAAGATCAATAGAAGTCCGCAATGGAGGAGACGTAGCTGAAAGGACACTGGGCATCGCGCACACAACGGCTAGTGTCAGAAAACGTGGAAGGCCGCGGAAAAGCAAAGAGAGGGATAGTGGTGATGCCGCGAAGAGCCGAGATGACGGGACATTGGAGGAGACTACACCCAACGGAGCTAAGAATCGCACTTCGTCCATCAAGCAACATCTGTCAGCCCGTACCAATTGTCGTGAGTTGTACAGTGATAATGTGTTCTCAATATTGTCACGTGGTAGATGTGCGTTGCATCTGGCTGTGTTAGAAGCTTTGTATATCCGTACGTTAGATCCTGAACTTTGCGTACAGAGAGAAAATGTGTTGTCGCTACAATTGTTTGGTGTTACTCCTCGTCGAGGTGTTAACAATGTAACTTAATTTGCTCACTATGTTTTTGTCGCTATTATTATTTCGTTCGAGTTTTGTGTCGTGCTGAACTTGATACTTTTTCCACCTTGTCACGAGTGTTGTTATCTCATATCTTTACGCTATATAAGTTTTAGTCTTTCCAACTTGAGCCATTCCCTGTATCATCCTTGATGAGAAGGGACCGAAAACGTTCGGATACTTTGACAAGTGCCTTATTTTGACTGGATGTGTGTTTGCGTGGATACTTACGACCCAACACGTACCTTCGTTATTAAAGTATTGTCCGCCTCCGACTTCTTGTAAAATAATAATAATAATAATACCAACTGGTTTGAGGGAAAGAGACAATAGACAATAATAATAAGAATAATTTGGAAAGGATTAAGAGAACTTCAAATTCAAAGGATCAGTCGGGGAGGTTAACTGCCTGAAAAGAGAAAAAAACGCCAGTGCCACCTGGACTCGAACCTGGGACCCTGCTTGTCATGAGCAATGCTCTAACAACTGAGCTATTGGACCAGGCTGAACCCAGAAGGCGCTGACAAGTCTTTCACTCCAAAGGCAGCTCACAACACGTGCCACACATACTGATGGTACTTGGGTCTTTTTCCCTCCCCCAGGGGACCAACCACGGTCAGTTTCTGGAAACTACCAGAGGTGAAAGAAAGTGATCAAATTTGGAAAGGATTGGGAGAACTTCAAATTCAAAGGATCAGTCGGGGAAGTGAACTGCCTGAAAAGAGAAAAAAACTGATCCTTTGAATTTGAAGTTCTCCCAATCCATAGCTCAGTGGTTAGAGCATAGCTCATGACAAGCAGGGTCCCAGGTTCGAGTCCTGGTGGGTCTGGCGTTTTTTTCTCTTTTCAGGCAGCTTACTCTATTTATTGCGTTGATTACATGTTTATCTCCACGGAAGCTTTTTAATAATAATAATAATAATAATAATAACTTCCTTCAACTAGTTCTTGTCCCTTTGGTTTTTAGGTTTAATTTATTTATTTATTTTTGTTTTTGTTTTTTCACTTTCTTTTTTGCTGTCCCACCCATGGAAATATTTCCCGGTGGGTCTGGCTTATCGCCTTCGAAAGAAGTGAATAAAGGAGAAATAATAAATGGTTTGCTCCCCACACCGGAGCTCGCGCTATTCCGCCGACTTTACTTGACACTTGACTGACTCACGACTGCCATCCAGAGCACACGAGAAGTCCATCGAACCTTCGACTCGGCAAACCTGCAAGAAAGCACCACTCCCTGCTCAATACACAGTGTTTCGGGGAATTCACCCCTCATCAGTTGAGCTTGAGTAGGCTGAGGAAGATTGTGCCTGAAGAGCACCACTTATATAGTGCTCTCAAGGCACAAACATCACCAGGGATACAAACTTACAGAGACGCTCCGTTTCAAGCGCGACAAAAGCCTTGGATGGCAGTCGTGAGTCAGTCAAGTGTCAAGTAAAGTGGGCGGAATAGCGCGAGCTCCAGTGTGGGGAGCAAACCATTTCTTACAAATCATCGCCGAAGTCGCAACCACTACTTCGTAATAATAATAATAATAATTTTATTAGGATGACCAAAAGGCTGACAACCTATCGTGAGGTCCGTCGCATTGAAGGATGATGGTACAAGAGAGTACAGATTGGGAAGGGTAACGGCATGTCAGCGAGTAATCCTGAATACTGACAAGAATGTTTGCGCAGCTCTTTCTTGAATACATGGATAGAAGATCAGTCTATTCTTATTATTCTTTCATTCAACATCATATGCCTCCGGAGGAGCGAAACAGCTGTCTGGAGGGTCATTGTCAATATCAATCTATATACCGGAATTGTCTTCGCTGTGGTAATGGTGATGTGAGTTCGGAGTTTGGATCGGCCAAGAGCGTAACGTGGAGGTGTGGCATATTGGATTCCATTTTGGTCGGGTCGTCGCTACTTCTTCTCAGCATAATTACACTTGGAAGTACTACAGTTACTTCGTAACTAATTTGTCAAGGGCCAAGTCCTCCACCAGGGAGGAAGCCCCCTTGGCGGAATGTGTAGGAAGGCGGGCGAGTGGGTAGCCCATATCCTGTCTGTGTGTTCTAAACTCGCTAGACAGAAGTATTTGGAGCGTCATAATTGGCTGGCCTCGTTGGTTCACTGGTCGCTCTTTGTTGTACATGGCGTGCCATGTCAAGACAAGTACAGCAAGCACCATTGTGATCTGGTGCTTGAGCATAACGCTATAGTGCCGTCTGGCACGAAAATCTCTCCGCAGAACCACATGATCAAGATTCTGAAGGACCTGCCAAAAAGGCCCTGAAGAAGGCACTGCCAGACCTGGTGATAAAACGGCACTTGAGAAGCGTGTCAAGTATCAACTCCTTTCTCGCGATGTACATCCGCTTTGGCAAGTTGAGACTCAGATTATTCCTGTGGTAGTTGGATTGTTGGCCACTGTTTCCTAATTTAGACTGGATAGCTTGACATTATTGATATTACCAGCCGCTGCTCTGTGGCAGGATTTCATAAGAAGGCAGTTCGACAGCTGTTCTGCGCAAGGTACATTACCGTTCGTCAATGTCGTGCAAGGTTTTTGGAGGAGTTGATTATCAAAAAACTGGTGGTGTTATGGCCTATGTTCGATGTAAGTTGTCTTTCTCGCCACTTAGGTCTTATATTATGTGTCTCCGAGGCTGCAGGAAGCTGTTTGTACCTATCGTGGTTCCGTAGGCTAGTGCTTCCTCTGCTGCACTCGCCGTGTTGGAGCCTGGAGGCCGTAGTTCCGGTCTACAATAATGGATTTCACTTTTTTGGGGGGAAGTTTACGCTATTGCATATTGTGTGCTCCGTGTGTGGCTGGTTGCGTTTTTTTCTTTAATTTTGAGTTATTTTCATTTGCTTTCAGTTCCTTACATTTTTAAGTAGTTGTGGGTTTAATCGCATTTCTATTATTGATCAAGGTGGAATTTTTTGCCCGAAAAAGACGCTTGAAAAAAGTAACTCGTGGTGTAAGTCTTGTGGAAGTCCTAAGAAAGGCAAAGGAAACAAGCACAACTGCACATAGAGCAAGATCAAGTCCGTCTCGATGGCTTCTGCCTGCTGTATTCCGGCAAATCCTACATGTAGGATGGAAAGCATAATAATATTATTCTTCACTTCAAAACATCCAGACTTCGTCACAAACATAATGTGTTTTCTTCTTTTCATTCTCACAGGGTTGCTGGGGATAATGGCAAGACTGCCCATGTCTTTTAAAATTGTAAAAAGAGTTTCTTCAAACCGCAATCCTACATGTAGGATTTGGCATATCTTTTTTTTCTGGACATTCTGTGACCGTGGATAATCAAGAGAATGAAAGTGGTTGCAATGGCATAGTTTAGTCGCTATTGTTTATCAGAACCACAGAGAAGTCAGTACTGCTGAAGTTCCAAATGGAACATCGAGCAAGAGGATCAGTAGTTCCCCCTCCCCTCTCCAGAATTCTTCGAGAAACCAGGAGTGAAAGTGGCCATACATGATGTACATCTAACTTATGTGGAATTTGTCAGCCTAAAGAGAGAAGTGTTTTCTCCTTATTCATCACATGAATTATGATTCAACATACCTGCTCTTGTTTTGGGCCCAAATAGCAAAACATTCGACGAAAGTGCCCGGTGGTTGATTTCATAGACTAATCTAAAGGTATTTATGGATGTCTCGGCATATGTGTTTCTATTGAGTCACTCCTATCAGTTAGACTATGCAGGATGTCGACTCGTGAGGGACCAGTGCCCATTTTTGATGCCAGATCCCCCCCCCCCCTACATCCCCAGAGATGCAACATCGCCCTGCGCCTTGACCAGAATGTATGTCTTTCAAGTCGATTGTTGCTTTTTTTGCTATTTCTGGGCGGCAGATGTCCATGCTTTTTATATGTGGGCAATACATGCTGTCGAGACAATTTTGTCTTACACAACAAGTTCAATTTTAACGAACAAAAGTTAATCCTATAATGTAAGATTAGGTCTGCCGGAGTAAGAAGACATACAAAGCGATGCGATAACCCTACGGTAGAATGGCCAAAGTCAATCATGGTATGCCATCCCAGACAAATCCTGACCAAAAATCGGTAGAAAGAGATTTAAAATGCCAGCTAGCCTATGATACCAACAACTAGCTAAGATGATACTAGCTAAATGCTTCTATAGGCTTTCCTCCCTGCTCGATTCATTCCTTTTTTCATTTTCTTATACTTTAACCGTGGCTAGGAATGACCATCATCTCTGTAGTTCCTCGCCATACTACCGTTACTGTTACTAAACTTCCGTATCCTATGAGAGTGAGTGGAACAAATAAATGAATAACTTCCTAAAGAAGCATCTCACCTCCGATTAACAGCAGAGCTAGTGGACAATGTGCAGGACGTGTTGACTGACGAGGCAGTAGCACTCTGGCCTGCGCCATACCCTTCACCTCCGCCACGCTGACAACAAAGTACAGAGCAATTAAAAGGCCAATGGGCTTGCAGACAGTGCTCCCGTTGTGCCTCTAGTATCGTGGCTGTGTAGAACGGCTTTCCCCAATGACCATTTATACGTTTCTTTACTGTCCTTCGAAGCCACCAGTACAAACTACACTTGGCGACAGTTGTTTTCGCGGTGGTGCTGCCTAAGTACGAGATATTGTAGCTTCACTTAGCAGGATTAAGGAAGTGTTATATAGCTGAGGGGAACAAATACGTTGAATGCAAGTAGAGTGGTATGCGGTGCAGGTGTTCTCCAGAGAATGCAATCGTGTATGCCATGTAATTGCCTGTACAATACCATAGCAAGGTTTTAATCGAAATGCAAGTTTGTTGGACAGATGATGTGACATGGTAGAGCAGTGGTGATCATCTGTTCAGCTCTAATTTAAGAACGGAATCACGCTCTACCTGGATAATGTAATCGTGAATTGTGAACCGATACATAACAAAACCCTTCTGGTTTGCTACATGCACTGCAGAACAAGTTTATGGGGTCTTCTTCAGGCTCATCAGTGTCACGTCTGGCTGAGGCCTGCTACTACCAAACAAATATGTTTCCTGCTCCTGAAGATGTTGCTTTGTTCGTCTGTTTGCCACTACATTGTATAATGTTCAGCGAGAAGATAGTTGCCTGAGCGATAGACAGATATTTGTTTTTGGCAGGTGATCTCTCGATAGGCCTCGAGCCACTGGGTCATCCTTTACAATAATATACACATTACAATTCAAGCAAGTAGATCTACAGATAAGACTCCGCAACGGAATGCACTTGGCACACACATTATACGATGCACGCAAAACTTCAGCTTTCGAATCCCTCAAACTACACGCATACCCAACCAAACAAAATGTTTATACTCGTCCACACAGACACCCAAATTCACTGATGCATACGTGCACGGATACATTTGTTTTACTAAGTACACAACCGAATCGTGAGAAGGGGAAAAGAGAACAGAATATACAATAACAAAACAGCAGGGAGAGTACGGGGCTGCAAAGCAAGCCTGTGCTGGTGAGGCAAGCCCACACCACCGACCTATGGTCTCGGCGTTGGTCATGGGTTTGCGCCCAATCGCGTAAACGAAGGGGTGATTTAGTGCAATGAAGGACAGAGGTGAGGGAGAATGGTTGAGGAGAGAGAGAGGCAAAGAGCGAGAGAGAGAGAGACAAAAGAGAGAGAGAGGCATACATACGCGCACACCTAATTATACAAGAAAATGATGCACCTTTCGAGGGAAGAAACTTGTTGCCACAATGTCTTTTCACGGCTCCTCCCTAGTGCTAGCCGTTGCAGGCTAAATTTTATTTTTCAAGGAGACTTTTCTAATATGGCACAAATCGATTCAGCATGGTATTGTCATTCCTCCTGCAAAGTTTTGCTCATTTGGAGTCATGACAAGGACGCTATGGCGATTTGAAGATCGAAAAACTTAGCTTAAGTTTGTTAAGAAGAAAGGCTGTGATTGCACACAAATGCTACGGCCGGTGTCGCACAATGATTTTTGAACGAAGTTGATCCGCGGACCCCGTGCTTCGCGCATGCATGTATGCATACTGCACAGGGGCTTCTTGAACACAGATACTTGTAGTTCATCGTCTTCTTTGAAATGTCTTCGAAAACATTGATGCGGAGCTGGTTTTGTTCTATTCGTCGAGGCAGAACGCAGCTGCATATGGTGCTCTTGTGTGTTCATGAACGTTCCCTTTTGTTTTTCGGATCTCGACATTGTGGCTGCCAGACTCAGCTAGACTGCAGATCATTCAGGAGACTTTGCTTTGGTCCATTTGGAAAATCTATTAAAAATTTGGAAAATATCGTTCGGCGCAAAAAGGCGCTGGGGAGCATGTTGGTTGGTTGGTTGGTATATTTTATTTTACTTCGCCAGAATGAACAGGCATTGCTGCCTTCTTGCCTGGACAAGTGGATTGTCCAAGCTCTCACAAAAAGACGAAAAAGGAAAGAAATATTACATGAGAGTGTGAAGCATGCAATCTTATAAGATAAAAAAATTAAATAAAAATTTCCATGAGAGTGTGACGCATGCATGATGAGAGAGGAGAGATAGATATAGATAGAGAGAGAAAGAGAGAGAGAGAGAGAGAGAGAGAGACTGCTTTTTTGCCTGGACAAGTGAACTGTCCAAGCTCTTACAAAATGACCAACAACAACAACAACAGCAACGGCAACAACAACAGCGACAACAACAACAGACCAACAACAACAGCAACGGCAACACCACAGCAACAGCAGCAACAACAACAAGAGAGAGAGAGAGAGAGAGAGAGAGAGAGAGAGAGAGAGAGAGAGAGAGAGAGAGAGAGAGGGAGAGAGAGAAAGAGAGAGAGAGAAAGAGAGCCTGAGAGAGAGAGAGAGAGAGAGAGAGAGGAGAGGAGAGGAGAGAGACGCTTTACTACCTGGACAGGGAATTGTACAAGCTGTCACAAAATGACCAACAACAACAACAACAGCAATAACAACAACAGAGAGAGATAGATAGATAGAGGGAGAGAGAGAGAGAGAGAGAGAGAGAGAGAGAGAGAGAGAGAGAGAGGGAGAGAGAGAGAGAGAGAAAGAGTGTGTGTGTGTCAGAGACAGAGAGAGAGGGGGGGGGGGAGGAGGAGAGATATGCGGATTGTTAAAATGGATTTCGACATGAAGTTAGGTACAGAGAATGTTAATATGGGTAAAGGCTGGGCATGTCGCTAAACCTTCGTAGCAGTCATCCCTTCCATGACAGGCACCGACTAGTATTATGTTCCATTCTGTTCCCTTCCACGGCGAGCCGTCTGCAAAGCTTTCTTCTTCGCTGATTCTCGGACAGATCGTACGCCTTCGCACTGTAGCCTCTCGTGTCCCTCAACGAATCCCCAGGACGAACAAAAAAAAACCGCACTTTGCGGTGGCAACATCTTCGAGGAGGGAGAAACCAGCAACTAACCAGGAATCACCAACAAAACACGTGTAATACAAGGTGTAATTTGCGACAGCTGTCTTTGTCCCGTCGCAACATGCATGTACCATGCACGGGAACGGAATGAGATGAGTCGTTTTATTACAACAGGCTAGTGGCTTCGCAGCACTAAGACAACTGTGGCTGGGGAAGCTTTGGAAATGTTGTGGGCAACCCACCACCTCGACCAGCATGTACACCATCCAACACGCGTTGAAAATACATTAGACTTAGTTCTTTCCGACTTCACTACCCCAGCATCAACCAACGTGCTTGCCCCCCTTGGCAGGTCCGACCATGCCGTTTTGATATGCAACTTCCAAGCAGTTTCCGCCCGCCGCGATCCAACAACCTCTCGCAAGGTGTGGAAATACGATAGTGCTGACTGTAACCGACTCAGGGCGTTTTACCGCAGTCACGGCTGGCGGTCGATAATGTCAGACGATTCCACTCTGTATTGCGAGCGATTAACCTCGGCTATCTTGGAAGGCATGGACCAGTACATCCCCACCAAAGTCTTCACCACTAGTTCCTCTGCCCCTCACTGGGGGACTCCTGAGTGCACCATTTCTGAAGAGGCAAAGGAGAAGCAGTGGAAGAAGTGGAGGCAGAATCCGCACCGGGATGACCTCAAGACCTCCTTCATTGCTTCTGTCAACCGAGCTGTTCACGCACAGCAGAGCGCCCATACGTCTAGCGTCAATCCACTGCACCACACACTCAGCTGCCAGTCACTTAGTGATAAACAGTGGTGGACAAACATGAAGAAAAGCACTGGCGCTACACGCAACTTCGCTGATATTCCTGTTCTAGTCGATAGCCGTGGCAAGGAGTTCCACACCTCAGCAGGGAAGGCTGAGTGCCTGGCAAAGCATTTCTCCTCGAAATGCAGCTCGGGTGACCGAGAACTGACTATCAATGACCTTCCTGTGGTGACTACCCCGACTCACGAGCCAATAGAGCACGTCCATTTCCGAGAAGCATTAGTTCGGCGGCATCTTGCAAGGCTAGTCCCAACCTAGGCATCTGGACCTGCCGGCATTCCATCTCGGGTATTGAAAGAGTGCTCTAAGGAGCTTGCTGCTCCCATCACGAAACTGTTCCGTGTTAGCTTTCGTGCCGGTGTTGTACGGTCCCAATGGAAGCTCGCTCACGTTGTCCCGGTATACAAGAAGCCACCTCGATCTAGGCAATCCAACTACCGGCCTGTGTCCTTGCTCTCCATTTTTTTTTTTTTTTTTAATTCTTTCCATTATGCCAGAATCAAGCCAGTTACTATGCTACATCATGCTGGAATTATGCCGATGATTGTGCTGTAACATGCTGTGGTCAAATGTAATGGTATGGTGAACTCAGTACAAACAGCCCTTGGAGGACTATGCTCCTTATATCGCTGAACTTTTCGTTCCATTATTCCCAAATCATGCAAGTGAGTATTCTACATTATGCAGGAATATTGCCAAGATGGTGCTATACTGTACCCTTGCACTCGTGTTGGATTTCCAACGCTCAAAAACACTCTGGCACCGTTAAAGCATTTATTATAAGGGGTAATATTCACCAGACTATTTCCTTTAGCATGCCGAAATATGACTAGAGCATTAATTAATCTTCAGCCCCCGACCATCTGGTTTCAGAAGTCCTTTTATGCCAAGGCATATTTGGTTTAGGAAAAATCGGAAAATGTTCCCAGAAATCATGCCAGCATATTCCGCCAAGGGCTAGTAATTGTTCTTCAGCACGGCAGCCAGGACAGCACGTGGGGCCGCTTTATGTTGGTAAGGTATGGCACTTGGTATGCTAACAGTGGTACGACGCAGTTGGTTACTGTCTATGGTGCAATGTCCATGCAGAAGTGTCAGTATACGTTATTATGGAAAACTGCCATCAACAATAGGTTGTCATTGATCCAACAGATAGATCATACCAGGTTTAGGGTTACTTCACTCGCAGGAAATTTGTATTTCTCGCGAAACATTTTCAGTTTCTGTTGCAAAGATGGCATCTGGTGTGTTCTTTATTGTTGCTTCTTTTCCTGACTTCTTCAGTCAGTTTTGAGTCTCACCAGTGTTCCTGTCCAGTTTCATCTGGCTGCAGCCAACTACCCTTCACTTTGTGTGTTGTCGCTATTGCTGTCTATGTCTCTGGGTTTGCCCGTGTATGTGGAGCGAGAAGTGCAGCAATAAGGGGCCTACTTACTGATGCAGTGTTTAAGGTCAGCTGCAAGCCGCGGTGCGAAACCCAAGACAATACTTAACGTGAATGGCCGCAGTTGCTTGACAACTGCCTCATCTAACATTGCTTGAATGGCAGCTGATGTGCTGAGAATGGATAAGGCTCTTGGACGACTGGAGTTGGCGATCAGTAACCATTCAGTCATACAATTGGTATCTTCAGCGACCACCGCAGCTGGTGCATTCATTTACACAACTAAACATATTGGAAATTGAGGAAATTCGGAAATTAGGTAGGCACAGCTCCACTCATTAATGAGTGCATTGCAATGACACGGCTGCTTCAGCACACGCTAGGGCTTATTATGGAGCTATCTCTAATCCCCACTAGAAATTGTGTACGGTAATGTCTCATCCTTCCACTGGAGTATAATTATTGCCATGTGAAGTTTATTCACCATCCATAGAGGGCTCAATTTGCTGAGCGAAATACACAGACAGAAGAACGACCAGTTGCTATTCCGTAACTGTTGATCTTCGTCTGATGATCGATTCAGTTAGTGAAACTCAGATTCACGAAACAGCAATTTCCCGTTCTTCTGTAGGAGTATAATAATATTATGTATACAATAAATGAGGATGCCGAGGGTTTAGGACCAATAAAAACTATTCTAAAACCTCGGGGGACCGAGCTTTTTAAAAAGTTTTTATTGGTCATAAACCCTCGGCATCCTCATTTATTGTATGTAGAATCAACCAGTAAAAACTCCCACTCAATCTCCAAAAACAAAATTAGTAGGACAGCTGTTATTTGTGTTTCTGTGACTACTCGTGAGCTGGACGAGTATTTGTTGTCATTGGTTCAATTTCTTTTACTCTTCATAAGCCATCAGATCATTTTCCTTATTCGGTCTATTTATAACCAGTATCTATATGAGAGTGTGGTCTCTCTCCATGGTTACCGGTGTTCTTTTCATAACTACTTCTTTGAAGTATAGGCACTTCTCCATGTTAGACCTTATCTGGAAGGCCCATTCGTGCATATTCCAACAGCAGCCAAGGGAGATGGGTCCGATCCTAAAAAGCTGTTTTTATACTGTTTTTATAAACTGTTGTTATTGGATGGAATATGATAATGTTGATTAAATGAGGCTTGTGACAATTGGCGATTAACTTGGAGTTTTTACGAGTTGATTCTAAACTCATGTCATTTCCAAACTAAAGTAGGTCCATAGTGACATAATAACATAATCGCAATGGTAATGGCTCAATGGAATGCACATGACCTTTTTTACCTCACTCTTGCCACTGGAAAGAAAAGAAAAAAACATTACTGACGCACATGAACCTGCTATACTCACAAAGAACATCCTAAACCCTATATAAAACAATGAAAGAGGACGAAAAAAATTGTTTTTACTTCGAGTTTCAAGCCCTAAGCGATCACCAGAAAATAGTAACAGTAGCTCTGCCTCTTGGTATTTAGTGCTCTCTAGGACAGCCTCGAACCTCTCTGGTTTTAACCCAATTTAGTGTTGTTGGGCCAAATCTAGAAGGCCGCAATTATCCGTAGTATACATGTACATGACATAATAATATGTCTTACCCTGAGCCTCGAGGACCATTATGGGCAAGTAACCCGTTCTAAGACGCATTCCCTTGACTCGACACCCTCTTGCGCATCCTGTATTTCTAGTCACCAAGATTCTAATCTGAACTGGACCATCACCTCCATACAATTGAACAGGACTCTGTGTTTCATAGTTTGAGTCTTGAAACATCTGTGTTCCACATTGCGACGAGGATTCCGGGAACAAGATCGTCGAACTATTGGCACCCTCAGAACCGTGAAACTTTCTCTCCACTTTCACCATGCAGCCGCCGAGGGTTTTGAGCATGATAGATGTTAGATAGGCCCTACATTGTGATTCAAAAGTGAGATAAGACCAATGCCGTTCATTGATCAAACTAACGGTAATAATTTTCTCATAGGTCGTCTTGACGGAAAATCTGAGTTGTCCAGACCTCGGCTCGGTCAGGTGCAAATTTCGGAGGTTCGTTACTTTACATGCTGTATGGACTTCCTGGGTAGATGACGCGGAGCATCCAATCAACAGGAAAAGCACTGTGGAGGAGGGAAAACAAAGTATTACATTCGTTTACATTAAAACTAGTGAATAATTTCCATTCTTGTACTGTATCGGGCGCATGTATACTCATGTACTTGTGTAGATAAACCTTGTATTGTAGAAACAGGTTTTTAGTTTGACAGAATAATCATTACAAGGCGGTGGAACGCCGTGTTCGATAGCAGTGTCCCCTACTAGAAAAATACATGGTTTGCAGAGCCTAAGTCTTGCGACCCTTTGAACCGCATGGGTGCCAGACCCGGTTCTGACCCTCATTATACTGGGGGATTTCAAGTTTTCTTGTTATTGCGCCGTCGCTTTCGTTATGAATATTGATCTCCTTACTTTTATTTTATATTCTTTCCTTCCTTTTTTCAACTTCTGCCCCTGGCGTCCCTACCTCATCTTGTCAGCTGACAACATTTGTTTGTTACTTTTAACACAGCCCTACTGGAAAACAGATATATATGGTAGATCAATACGGTAGTACGGTTGCGTTTCTGTTCCTGGTGTTCACATTGGACGCCGCCAGATCGTTCCGTCGCGTATCGTCAATCCTTACGTCGGGTCCGGTCGAATGTGAGCTAAGCTTAAAGAAAAAACAGGAGACACCGGATATGCCACCGATGTGAATTTTTATTCCACCAGTACGGAATGGCTGAAGCAAAGCTTGCCCATCCTCAGCGCGGAACTCGGGGATCGATCTTTCTCAGTAAACCAGACCAAGACAGAGTTTCTGCATCTAACATCTCCTTCTGATTCCTTGAGGTTGAGCTGGTATCTGGGATCCCTTATCGGCAGCAAAACCTCAAGTGCATATGGCAGAATGTACAGGCTGTGGCTGCGGCTGCGGCGCGGAAAAGTAGGTGAGCAGAGGCGTATCAGGCTGTAGAAGGCGCTGCGTCTACCTCTCCTGCTGTGCAATGGTGGAGCTTGGGGATCCAGGCAGTTCAGTCAGAATCGTTGAACACATTTCACCAGACACAGCTACGACTGCTAATTTTCCATATCTATCCACCCAAAATTTCAAACGCCCTTCGTTATGAGAGGTGCAACATTGAGCCACTGTCTGACATAGTCGACATAAGGAGATTGGGAATCGCGCTGATGGGCTATTTTGAAGAAGACGCTAAGGCTGGACACAGCCACCGAGGTCAACGCAAGCGCCGCGTACAAGAAGTGACTTTCGGAGAAGGAGTATTGAGTTGAAGCGGGGCATTCACCGGGAGAAAGTGAGGACCATCCCTCCAGCTGACCATCCATGATCTGGGGTCAGAGGCCATCCACTTACTATTTTTTTACATCGGTAATGGAATTCACAATGGATATCACAGAAGCGGAATATAACACTATAATTGGGCTAGCAATTATGGAATCCAATACACCACACCACCACATTGCGCTTTTGGCCGATCCAATCTCTGCACTCACATCACCATCACCAAAGCAACGACAATTCCGGTAAATAGATTGATATTGACAATGACTCTCCAGACAGCTTTTTCGCTCCTCCTGAGCTCGTCAGTGGAGGCATATGATGTTGAATGGAAGAATAAAAAGAATTTACTGATCTGTATAGGTCTAAATTGGCGCAATTGCGCTCATTTTGCATAGACACGTGGCATACTCTAAGTGACAAAAGTGACATAAGTGATAACAAGGTCAGGTGATAACATGGTTGATAAATATGGTGGTAAAGACAGACCTGGCAATATGGCGGTAAACACACGCCTGCCCACGCATGCTCTCTAGGCTGCAAAGTTCCTGGCACAGAGCTTTTCTTCTCACCACCACCACCATCAGTTCGCGCCTGGCGCCTGGTCGATGCACATCATCTATGTGCCATGCGCTACTTGATGTACCAGCCTGCTTTGCCAGATACCGCCAGCCATGCATCGACCAGGCGCCAGGCGCTAACTGATGGTGGTGGTGGTGAGAAGGAGAGCTCTGTGCCAGAACTTTGCAGCCTAGAGAGCGTGTGTGGGCAGGCGTGTGTTTACCGCCATATTGCCAGGTGTGTCTTTACCACCATATTTATCAACCATAAGTACAGCTGCGGTGGTGTCTTTAACTTCATTCAGGTGATAACATGGTCAGGTGATAACGACGCGCACTCATGGCTGGGACAGGAACATGTAGCACGCGTGAAAAGGGTGGCGCAAAAAAATAAACAGCAGTCTAACATCAGAACATTTAGATTTTGTATGTGCCACAAAAACAAAGATACTGCGCCACTATTTAGTCCTGTAAATAATAATAATAACTTTATTAAGATGATCCAAAGGCTGACCGCCTATCGTGGGGTCCGTCGCATTGAAGGATGATGGTACAAGAGAGTACAGATTGAGAAGGGGGAAGGGGGACTACGATGAATAGGGTAACGGCATGCCTGCGAGTAGACCTGAATACTGACAAGATTGTGTGCGCAGCTCTTTCTTGAATACATGGACAGAAGATCAATCTATTCTTATTATTCTTCCATTCAACATCTTATGCCTCCACTGATGAGCTCAGGAAAAGCGAAACAGCTGTCTAGAGGGTCATTGTCAATATCAATCTATATACCGGAATTGTCCTCGCTGTGGTCATGGTGATGTGAGTGCAGAGTTTGGATCGGCCAAGAGCGTAACGTGGAGGTGTGGTGCATTGGATTCCATTTTGGTCGGGTCGTCGCTACTTCTTCTCAGCATAATTACACTTGGAAGTACTACACTTACTTCGTAACGAATTTGCTCAAGGGCAAAATCCTCCACCAGGGAGGAAGCCCCCTTGGCGGAATGTGTAGGAAGGCGGGCGAGTGGGTAGCCCATATCCTGTCTGAGTGTTCCAAACTCGCTAGACAGGAGTATTTGGAGCGTCATATTCGGCTGGCCTCGTTGGTCCACTGGTCGCTCTTTGTTGTACATGGAGTGCCATGTGAAGACAACTACAGCAAGCACCATTGTGATCTGGTGCTTGAGCATGCGAAGATCAATGCAACAGTACAAGGGCACCCTGCGTCCTAGGAGAAAGTGCCTGAACTAACGCTATAGTGCAGTCTGGCGCGAAAATCTCTCCGCAGGACCACATGATCAAGATTCTGAAGGACCTGCCAAAAAGGCCCTGAATAAGGCACTGCCAGACCTGGTCACCAAACGGCACTTGAGAAGCGTGTCAAGTATCAACTCCTTTCTCGCGATGTACATCGGCTATGGCAAGTTGAGACTCAGATTATTCCTCTGGTAGTTGGAATTTTGGACACTGTTTCCTAATTTTGACTGGATAGCTTGATATCATTGATATTACCAGAATTTCAAAAGATTGCAGCTCGGCAGCTATTCTGCGCAAGTTACAGTACCGTTCGTCAATATCACGCAATATTATTGGAGGAGTTGATTGTGAAATATTTGGTGGTGGTGTAGCCTATGGTCGATGCAAGTTGTCTCTCTCGCTACTTAGGCTTTATCATGTGTCTCCGAGTCTGCAGGTAGCTGTTCCGGCCTACGCTGGTTCTGGAGGCTAGTGCTTCGTCTGCTGCACTCGCTGTGTTGGAGGCCCAAGTTCCGGTCTACAATCATGGATTTCACGTTTTTTGGGGAAGTTTACTTATTTATGCTTTTGCATATTGTGTGCTCCGTGTGCGGCTGGTTGCGTTCTTTTCTTTAATTTATATGAGTTTTTTTCATTTGCTTCCAATTCTTTACATTTTAACATTGGTTTGTGTATTAGTCGATTTTCTATTATTGATCAAGATGGTATTTGTACCCGTAGAAGAGACTTGAAAAATGTAACTAATGGTGTTAGTCTTGCCGACGTCGTAACAAAGGCAAAGGAAACAAGCACAACTGCACATGGAGCAAAATATAGTCCGTCTCGATGGCTTCTGCCTGTTGTATTCCGGCAAATCCTACATGTAGGATTAAAGGCATAATTCCTCACTTCAAAACATCCAAACTTCGTCATAAACATAATGTGTTCTCTTCTTTTCATACTCACAGGTTTGCTGGGGATAATGGCAAGACTGCCCATTTCTTGTAAAACTTTAGAAATGCCACGTGGTGAATTTTCAGTCCAAGTTTGGAAGTGAGAGTTTCGAGGTGAGAGTTTCTCAAAACCCGCAATCCTACATGTCGGATTTGGCAAATCGTGATTTTTTTTCTGGACATTCTGTGACCGTGGATAATCAACAGAATAGAAGTGGTGGCAATGGCATAGTTAAGTCGCTATTGTTTATCAGAACCACAGAGAAGACAGTACTGCTGAAGTTCCAAATGGAACATCGATCAAGAGGATCAGTATTGCCCCCTCCCCTCTCCAGAATTCTTCAGGAAACCAGGAGTGGAAGTAGCCCTACATGATGTACATTAAACTTATGTGGAATTTGTCAGCCTAAAGAGGCGGTTTCTCCTTGTTCATCACAAGAAATATGATTCAACATAGCTGCTCTTGTTCTGGGCCCAAATAGCAAAACATTCGACGACAGTGCGCGGTGGTTGGTTTCATAGACTAATCTAAAGATATTTATGGATGTCTCGGCATATGTGTTTCTATTGAGTCACTCCTATCAGTAAGGCTATGCAGGATGTCGACTCATGAGGGACCAGTGCCCATTTTTGATGCCGGATTTCCCCCTCCATCCCCAGAGATGCAACATCGCCCTGCGCCTTGACTAGAATGTACGTCTTTCAAGTCGATTGGTGCTTTTTTTGCTATTTCTGGGCGGCAGATGTCCATGCTTTTCTCTATGTGTGCATGACATGCTGCCGAGACAATTTTGTCTTACACAACAAGTTCAATTTCAACGAACAAAAGTTAATCCTATAATGTAAGATTAGGTGTGCCGGAGTAAGACATACAAAGCGATACGATAACCCTACGGTAGAATGGCCAAAGTCAATCATGGTATGCCATCCCAGACAAATCCTGACCAAAAATCGGTAGAAAGCGATTTAAAATGCCAGCCAGCCTATGATGCCAGGAACTAGCTAAGATGATACCAGCTAAATGCTTCTATAGGCTTTCCTCCCTGTTCAATTCATTCCTTTTTTCATTTTCTCATACTTTAACCGTGGCTAGCAATGATCATCATCTCTGTGGTTGCTCACCATGCTACCGTTACTGTTACTAAACTTCCGTATCCTATGAGAGTGAGTGGAACAAATAAATGAATAACTTCATAAAGAAGCATCTCACCTCCGATTAACAGCAGTGCTAGTGGACAATGTGCAGGACGTGTTGACTGACGATGCAGTAGCACTCTGGCCTGCGCCATACCCTTCACCTCCGCCACGCTGACAACAAAGTACAGAGCAATTAAATGGCCAATGGGCTTGCAGAGAGTGCACCCGTTGTGCCTCCAGTATCGTGGCTGTGTAGAACGGCTTTCCGCAATGACCGTTTATACGTTTATTTACTGTCCTTCGAAGTCACCAGTACGGACTAAACTAGGCGACAGTTGTTTTCGCAGTAGTGCTGCCTAAGTACGAGATATCGTAGCTTCACTAAGCAGGATTGAAGAAGTAGATGTAGCTGAGCGGACAAAATAAGTTGAATGCAAGTACAGTGGTATGCGGTGCAGGTGTTCTCCAGAGAATGCAATCGTGTATGCCATGTAATTGCCTGTACAATACCATAGCAAGGTTTTAATCGAAATGCAAGTTTGTTGGACAGATGATGTGACATGGTAGAGCAGTGGTGATCATCTGTTCAGCTCTAATTTAAGAACGGAATCACGCTCTACCTGGATAATGTAATCGTGAATTGTGAACCGATACATAACAAAATCCTTCTGGTTTGGTACATGCACTGCAGAACAAGTTTATGGGTCTTTTTCAGGCTCATCAGTGTCACGTCTGGCTGAGGCCTACTACTACCAAACAAATATGTTTCCTGCTCCTGAAGATGTTGCTCCGTCCGTCAATTTGACACTACATTGTATAATGTGAAGCGAGAAGATAGTTGCCTGAGCGATAGACAGATCTTTTTTCGTCAGGTGATCCCTCGATAGGCCTCGAGCCACTGGGTCATCCTTTACAATAATATACACATTACAATTCAAACGAGTATATCTACAGATAAGACTCCGCAACGGAATGCCCTTGGCAAACACATTATACCATGCACGCAAAACTTCAGCTTTCGAATCCCTCAAACTACACGCATGCCCAACCAAACAAAATGTTTATACTCGTCCACACAGACACCCAAATACATTGATGCATACGTGCATGGATACATTTGTTTTACTAAGTACACAACCGATTCGTCAGAAAGGAAAAAGAGAACAGAATATACAATAGCAAAACAGCAGGGAGAGTAGGGGGCTGCAAAGCAAGCCTGTGCTGGTGAGGCAAGCCCACACCACCGACCTTCGGTCTAGGCGTTGGTCATGGGTTTGCGCCCAATTGCCTAAAAGAAGGGCTGGTTTAGTGCAATAAAGGACAAGAAGTGTGATAGAATGGTTGAGGAGAGAGAGAGGGAAAGAGCTAGAGAGAGAGAGAGAGAAAGAGCAAAAAAAAGAGAGAGAGAGAATCTTACATACGCACACACACACCTTGTAATAGTTTTACCTTGACACTTCTTGCTTGTCTTATGGTAACACCTTGTGTTCCTACCATTCTCACTCCTGCGGTTCTCGCCTTTCTTTTGCTTTATAACCTCTGGTTTGAACATAATTCGGGGAATTCTCCAATCAATCAAGTCTATACTGTTACACACCTTTTCATACAAGAAAATAATGCACCTATCGAGGGAAGAAACTTGTTGCCACAATGGCTTTTCCCGGCTCCTCCCTGGTGCTAGCCGTTGCAGGCTAAATTATATTTTTTAAGGAGACTTTTCTAATATGGCACCAATCGATTCAGCATGGTGTTGTCATTCCTCCTGCAAAGTTTCAGCTGATTTGGAGTTATGACAAGGACGCTATGGCGATATGAAGATCGAAAAACTTGGCTTTAGTTTGTTAAGAAGAAAGCCCGTGATTGCACACAAATGCTACAGCCGGTGTCGCACAATGATTTTTGAAAGAAGTTGATCCGCGGACCCCGTGCTTCGTGCATGCACGTATGCATACTGCACAGGTGCTTCTTGAACACAGATACTTGTTGTTCCTCGTCTTCTTTGAAATGTCTTCGAAAACATTGATGTGGAGCTGGTTTTGTTCTATTCGTGGAGGCAGAACGCAGCTGCATATGATGCTCTTGTGTGTTCATGAACGTTCCCTTTTGTTTTCGGGTCTCGACATTGTGGCTGCCAGACTCAGCTAGACTTCAGATCATTCAGGAGACTTTGCTTTGGTCCATTTGGAAAATCGATGAAATTTGGACAATATCGTCGGGCGCAAAAAGGCGCTGGGGAGCATGTCGCTAAACCTTCATTGCAGTTATCCCTTCCATGACAGGCATCGACTGGTATATGTTCCATTCTGTTCCCTTCCACGGCGAGCCGTCTGCAAAGCTTTCTTCTTCGCTGATTCTCGGACAGATCGTACGTCTTCGCACTGTAGCCTCTCGTCTTCCTCAACGGATCCCCAGGACGGACAAAAAACCCAGCCTTTGCGGCAGCAACATCTTCGAGGAGGGACCAGCACCTGTCCAGGAATCACCAACAAAACACGTGTAATACAAGGTGCAATTTGCGACAGCTGTCTTTGTCCCGTCGCAACATGCATGTAGCATGCACGGGAACGGAATGAGATGAGTCGTTTTATTACAACAGCCTAGTGGCTTCGCAGCACTAAGACAACTGTGGCTAGGGAAGCTTTGGAAATGTTGTGGGCAACCCACCACCTCGACCAGCATGTACACCATCCAACACGCGTTGAAAATACATAAGACTTAGTTCTTTCCGACTTCACTACTCCAGCATCAACCAACGTGCTTGCCCCCCTTGGCAGGCCCGACCATGCCGTTTTGATATGCAACTTTCAAGTAGTTTTCGCCCGCTGCGATCCAACAACCTCTCGCAAGGTGTGGAAATACGATAGTGCTGACTGCAACAGACTCAGGGCGTTTTACCGCAGTCATGGCTGGCGGTCGATAATGTCAGACGATTCCACTCTGTATTGCGAGCGATTAACCTCGGCTATCTTGGATGGCATGGACCAGTACATCCCCACCAAAGTCTTCACCACTCGTTCCTCTGCCCCTCACTGTGGGACTCCTGAGTGCACCATTTCTGAAGAGGCAAAGGAGAAGCAGTGGAAGAGTTGGAGGCAGAATCCGCACCGGGATGACCTCAAGACCTCCTTCATTGCTTCTGTCAACCGAGCTGTTCACGCACAGCAGAGCGCCCATACGTCTAGTGTCAATCGACTGCACCACACACTCAGCTGCCAGTCACTTAGCGATAAACAGTGGTGGACAAACATGAAGAAAACCACTGGCGCTACACGCAACTTCGCTGATATTCCTGTTCTAGTCGATAGCCGTGGCAAGGAGTTCCACACCTCAGCAGGGAAGGCTGAGTGCCTGGCAAAGCATTTCTCCTCGAAATGCAGCTCGGTTGACTAAGAACTGACTATCAATGACCTTCCTGTGGTGACTACCCCGACTCACGAGCCATTAGAGCACGTCCATTTCCGAGAAGCTACAGTTCGGCGGAATCTTGACAGGCTAGTCCCAACCAAGGCATCTGGACGTGACGGCATTCCATCTCGGGTATTGAAAGAGTGATCTAAGGAGCTTGCTGCTCCCATCACGAACCTGTTCCGTGTTAGCTTTCGTGCCGGTGTTGTACGGTCCCAATGGAAGCTCGCTCACGTTGTCCCGGTATACAAGAAGCCACCTCGATCTAGGCAATCCAACTACCGGCCTGTATCCTTGCTCTCCATTATATCCAAGGTTATGGAGTTTCAGAACTAAATATTGCGACAGAGCTTTTGGCCATATTTTCAATTCATTGCATTCCCAACTCATCACAACCACGCGCTCTTCAGCCGAACCATACAGACACCAGCAAGGACACTTCCGTTGAGAGATAATATTGCTCCACGCCTCTAGACAGCTGTTTCGCTCCCTGTCGGAGCTCATCAGTAGAGGATGATAATGATGATAATGGAGAGATGATCAGTCTTATACACAAGAAATGGCGCAAGTGCGCGCTTTCCACATATATCAATGGCATATGCAAGCTGCTAAAATGGTAAAGTGTGAGAACAGCGATACATATCATAGTACGCGCTCATTGGTGGAGAAACACACCACACAGGCGACGAAAATCTTACGCGGAATACTGATGCCAATGGAAAGCTGGAAAGGGAAGGGTCTGAAGAAACTTGATATTGTTATCACTTCCATAACTCACTGCTACAGAGCATGATCCAAAGTACATCAGAGAAATCGCTTTGAATAACAAATGGCAAGGTGATGTGAACGTGAAGGTCTTGTTGTACCGTTTTGCGGTACCATAATACAACGTAGCTTCTTTGTCATCAATCTCGGGCTGGATATATATCCTATTATCATACGTCTCTATATCTCCATATTCTGGCGTGCAGTTGGGCAGCATATTGGCGTGGGATACAGTGCATAGCAAACCTGCAGGCAACACGCATAATACATTTACCCAAGGAACGAGTAAGACACAGCACTGGCAAGCGGTATTGGCATGGCTCAATCCCACATGAATATTTCTACGAATTCCGAGCACATTCTCTAAGGTTTGGATTCTCATAAGTTTGGATAAAACAAAAGTCTTTCGTTTTCTGTGGGCTGATTTACTATTTAGTCTGCAATGCGGACCATTATGTTTCGATTTCTAGCTAAGCGATAGATTTTCAGTCTCTCGCTGTCAGTTGTACGGCAAGATAGGCAAAGTCCTGATCTGCATCCATACGGTTAAGGTCATTACAGAAAACTACATGCAGTAACATGTCAACAAGAACTAGGTGTATGACTTACTGATAGCTACTATCACGGCGGTGGTGCCGCCGAGTACACTGGCTTTCATCTTCGTATGGATGTCTTCTCTGCTGTCGATCTAAACCTACTACACAGATAGGATGGAAGGTGCGACAGTGACCCTTCGCTCTTTACGTAAAGTAGTATTGCAGTAGCCTGAGACAGTTAAGCTGACAATAATCCAATTATCCAGCTAAAAAATGATTCGCGCAAAGCAGAAGACCAGAACTTTCCAGAAAATGAGGGCAAACCTAAGCAAGTCTTCAGGTCAAACATCGGAACCTCACGAGTTGCACGAAGAGTGCTAGTAGCGGTCTTCGTGGCAGAAATCACCATCTGCTTACAATCCACGAGGACGCCAAGTTTTGGTTGAACGCCAGAACTGTGACGTTCATAACTGGGATCGTTTGCAATGTGTGCTTGCCAAAATGTAGTGAGAAACGACATGCACCAATGGCTTCTGACTCGCCTTCGAGCACACCAATCTTATATCCAGGCATCTGTCCGGAATCATACATGGTGACAGTATTGATTTATGTACGGATTGGAACCCCATTAGTCACGCTGAGGATTCGATCACCTACAGTCCCTGCCGAGCCAATGATATTTTCATAATACCGGTAAAATATTTCGTAAACTGGAAAAGGGTTACTGCAGGCTTCAACAAAATATTTTGTTGCGTACAAGACGGTGTATGTGAAAGTTTAGTTTATGACGAGGAGTCACCGAAGTGTTTAAGAGAGCATGTGTTAGAAACCATAACATTAGTGCAAGTCTATCTCTCCAATTTCGCCCACATTTTGCAGTTACTTTTCCTTCGGGGTGTAGATTGATACTGCAAAGCCCGCAGAAAATATACTGAAGAGAACCTTGATATTGGCATACCCCTACAAAATGGTCGAAAATCGAAAAAAAGTTGAAGCGGGACTTAGCTTGTGCACATTTTCACCTTCCCCTCTTCGGTCCTACGTAACCATGAACCTTCCAAGTTGGAAGGCTGTTGGTTTGCGCACTGGAGATGTGTTAGAGCTAGGTCTCAGGTCGCTGAATGTCTCAGTAGCCTGTCAGTTTTGTTGCCTATTATCTCGCTTTCTGACCGTTTATCATCATGTCACAGTCGTGGCTAGTTGCTGCATAACTCGTTCTCCTGTGTGTCTTCTCTTTTTTTACATTTTATTACTGGCTCAGTATCAGAGTTGAAAATTTGCACATCTGATGAGCCGTCACTAACAACACTGCGAAACGTACCTCGTATCTAACTACCTGTTATTGTAGTGAACTCGTCCACAATAGTGACATGAATGAGGAGTACCGTTAGATAGTGGCATCCGGTGTTGTACAATTCGTTTTCGCAAAGCTTCCCCATTCCTTTAACTCCGATATTGCTGACCGACCAAAGTTGGGTGGTATGTTACTTTACTGCTTCGAATTGTAGTCAGACCGCATTATCATGTTATTAACTGGCCTCGTCATGGTCCTGTAACAGTCGGCATTCTTTTGTTGCCGCGGTACTTAGCTTAAGCACATTTTCGCTGCGCTCACCTTCCCCTCTTCGGTCCTACGTAACCATGAACCTTCTAAGTTGGAAGGCTGTTGGTTTGGGCACTGGAGATGTGTTAGAGCTAGGTCTCGGGTCGCTGAATGTCTCAGTGTCCTGTCATTTTGTGCCCTATTATCGTACTTTCTGACCGTTTATCATCTTGTTAAAGTCGTGAATAGTTGCTGCATAACTTGGTTGGTTTGGTTTGGTTTTTATTATTTCAGTTCGTTGCCTCAACAGTACAAAGTACAAATAACAAGAGGGACGAACGAAAAGAGAAAATAAAACACTAGCAAACAAGTCTGCCGAACTCATTCAAATCTGTGAAGATCACACACCCAGCGTAGTATGCATCACAGAGACCTGGCTAACTCCCACACAAGCTTTCCACGTGCCACACTATGAATGCTTCCGTCGAGACCGACCTGTTTTAGAAAATAGACAGAACCGTGACCCAAACAGGGGGTATGGAGGAGTTCTAATCTTAGTTCGTGAAGGTCTGTGCACTTCCATTGATCAGCTACCGGATTTTCAGCAACCGGGCTTGGAAGCGCTAGCACTTCGGCTTACACTCGCTGAACATAAGCTTGTCTCACCTTCTGACCTGCCAACAACCCACCTAACAGTAGCCTGTATCTACCGTGCTCCTTTCCCGTCGACGGATGACTTCTCGACTTTTCTCGACCGCCTCCAAATAGCCCTACAATCAACACAAAGGAAGCCCGAAGCCCTTGTGATATCAGGCGACTTCAACTGTAGGTATTCCGGCTGGTGCTCAACTGACCAAACGGATGCACAGGGTCTGAGTCTTGACAACCTCTTCTCATGCTATACTTTGACCCAATCGGTAACCTTTCCCACCCACCTCCGCTCGAATGGACTTGGCAGCTGTCTAGACCTTATCGCGAGCAACATCCCTAACCAACTCAACCACATTCAACACCTGGCTCCTCTTGGCGCATCAGACCATGCCGTCCTGCTGGCTGAGTTCTCCTCCTCAAAGTCTTCCCCCACAGCAGCCAGCACCTGCCGTAGCCCACCATCTACACAAAAAATACAATGTCCTGAGTGCCACGGATAACATGTGGAATGCCATGAATGTTTTCTCGCAGCTGTACCCTGGTCTCAGGTCCTTGCCTCCCACTGCATCGACACGGCTGTCTCCGCATTCACTGACATCCTTGAAGGTGCCTTGGACCTATATATAGGAAGATCCTCACCTCCTCGTCGGAAATCACGCCACAAACCCTGCCCCTGGATGACTCCATCACTGAAAGCAGCTATTAAAGTCAAGAGCGATCTCTACAGCATCTACCGGAAATACCCATCCCCTACAAATTTCAACGAATACAAACACCAACGTAACTATGTAAAATGCCTTTCCAGATCCTGCCATCGCTGCTACATCCGAAACCTCCGTGCCACGATATCTCCCACAAACCCTCGCCTCCCATCCCTCCCTGTGCTCATTCGTCAACTGCGAAATCCTTCCAGCGCCCGGGTTATACCTTCGAAGATGGTGGGCCCCAATGGTCGAACAAGCACCTCTCCGGCATCCATTGGTAACTTATTGAACCGCCACTTCGTTAGTGCTGGCTTACAGGTTGACCCCGATGCTCCTATTCCCACTATTTACTCTCTACCTCCACCAGCAACTACATTGCACTCCCTGATCATCACCTCATCGACTGTTTACAAGTATATTGCAAGACTGCCTCTGAACAAATCCCCCGGAGCTGATAGGATCACCAATGAGATCCTCAGGAAACTGAGCAACTCAATTGCCCGCCCACTCTCCATTCTTTTTAACCTTTCCCTCTCCTCCGGCATATTCCCGTCACGATTGAAGTCAGCCACTGTCATTCCAGTGTACAAAAATAAAGGCGACAAGAACAACCCGTCTAATTACCGACCAATCTCCCTCCTGTCCTGCGTCTCCAAACTGCTAGAGAGAATAGTGTACGACCGCTTGTACTACCATATCTCCCCTCTTCTTCACCCCACACAATCTGGCTTCCGTCGTAAGGACAACACATCCCTGCAATTATCCCGCATAATCCAAGACCTCTGCTCCCTAAAAGACCAGCGGCAGGTCTCCTGCATCTGTTTCTTCGACCTCTCCAAGGCCTTCGACACCGTGTGGCACAAGGGCCTGACCGCCAAACTTCGTGCCCATGGTGTCTCCGGCTCCCTACTCGCCTGGATAACTAGCTACCTCTTGGACTGAAATAAGTGCGTCACAGTAAATGGAACCTTATCTGACCCTGAGTCTGTGACATCCGGAGTGCCCCAGGGCTCCATTTTAGGTCCCCTGCTCTTCCTCACATACGTTAATGACCTCCCCTATTCAATTCCCAATATTTCTTTGTTTGCAGATGATACCACTGTCCTTGCTTCCTCCCCATCTCACGCCACCCTGTACCCCAAAGTTCAGACCTGTATCAACGACATTGTTCACTGGATGAGCACTTGGTACCTTAAGCCAAATGTGACCAAAACCGAGCTCCTCCTGTTTCACCCTCCCACAGATCCAGTGCCCATCTTCCACTTTCCCGATGATCCCGGTCACCCTATCTCTGTAGCGCCCCACCATAAACACCTTGGCATTGTCATAGATTCCGCCCTCTCCTGGTCTCACCATGCTGATCATGTGTCGTCCAAAGTATGCCGATCTGTCGGCATAATGTCAAGTCACTTGTCCCATTTGCCCAAAAATTGCTGGATTAATTTTTAAAAATCATACATTCTTCCCCTCTTCACGTACGGCTTCCCTGCCTGGTCCACCATTAACAAAACCCACGTAGGTAAATTAGAAGTTCTCCATCGCCGTATACTGCGAATCATATTCCGTACTGATCGTTATACCTCAAATCTAGACTTGTATGCTGCTGCATCCACTACCACTCTGCAACATTACCTTGATGCTTCCAAGTGCACCCTGGCGCATTCAATTTTCCTTGACCAGCACCCTGCTCATTTACAGTCCCTTAATTGGTTCAATTCAGGTGGCACCACCCGAAGCTGCGTTCGTCTCCCCCTAGCTAGGTCTACCCTATTCGTAAATTCCCCTTTCTTTTCCTCCTACTCCACGTGGCTCCAACTGCCTCCCAGTGTTAGACAAGCTCCAGATATGCCCAAATTCCGTACCCTCGTCAGACAGCACTTCAGTATCTCCCAGTAAACAAAGTCACAGTCACCACTTCCGCTGCATAGCTCGCTGAGCATCCCATTGCTTTGTAAGTTGCTAATCCCTTCCCACTTTGTGTACGTGCTCTTAATTTTCTTTTTTTCTCTTCTTCCGTGGTTGGTCCCACCCTCTCCTCAATTCAATTGGCTGTCTTGACATGCCACGAGGTGCATAAATAAATAAATAACACAGCAGAGACCCTTCAAGCAGCAAGCATAACTCGTTCTCGTTTGTTTCTTCATTTGTTTCTTCTCCTTTTTACATAAAAAAAACACATTCATGGGAGTACAAACGAGTTAAGCGGGATTCACAGAAGCTTTTTTTGCGATGCGACACGCGATGCGACAGACTCGAAACCGGGAAAACCCCAAATCGTAGCCACGTCGCACCCCACGCAACTGCCGCAACTGGGCCATCGCAGGCCATCGCAGAAGTTGAGCTTGGCTCAACTTTTGCGATGCGATGCGATGCGACAAGCGATTTGGCGTACGATTTTGACCTTTTCTACAGCAAAGTTGTACAAAGGTTCAAGAGTTGTCTATAAATTTGTACAAGTTGTATCAAACCGCGCGAATATCATGGTGGCGTATCCAAATCAGCAAGATGTTGTCGCATCACTGACTTCTTCTGTGAATGGTATTTCGCGAGTTTGCATCGCACGCGTCCGTCGCAGATTGCGTCGCATCGCGTGTCGCATCTCAAAAAAAGCTTCTGTGAATCCCGCAGCGTACAAGAAAAAGCTTCCAAAAAACTCCATGAAGTAAACCTTGCCTCACCCTAGAAGAGTTCTTGGGGCAGTACCGCTTGGCCACGCCAGTATTCACGAAGATGAGGTTCATCATCCCGTGATACAACACATGGTCGTCTTGGAAATAGCCAAACGACAAGCGTTAATAAAACAGCGAGCTGCGTCCTCAATAAGCAAACACTATACACCGGCAGATAGTAGAACACCTCTTCTAGCATTCAGGACATGTCCACAATCATCCTTTTTAGGTTTTCTTGAAATACACAATTTTTGTTTTTGCACTCGACCATGTTGAAACAGTTCCAAACTCGTACCTGCCCAGGAAGGCTCGCCCGTCCGCAACCTATAGTCAGCCATTTCCACTCCAACACCACTCCCAGCGCTGCAGAACAAAGTTTATTGTTGACTCTGACAAGGAAAAGCAGCGGTGATCATTTTTCACTCCAAACGACAAGGTTCTCCTTGCGCCACCAACATTTAATCGGTGCAACAGTTGATGGAAAAGTGACTGAATGTTTTCTTGGATTTTTGAATTTTACTGCAAGAGGAATGATGAAATCATGTGCCTCGTGATATAGAATAATGCTTTCTGGTGCCCGACACAATGCACACGATCACGACCGTTCGTGAGGCGCTATCCGGAACGGACCATGAGGGAGGAGGTTCGATGCATTATATTCCTGCATGCTCTGCTCAGAACATGCAGATACTATCGAAATAGCGCTAGAAGTACTTCCATTATTAGTGTTAATGGTGGAGGTGACTCAGTATTTCCATTGGCAAGAATTCTTTGAGATATATCATCTTGCAGTAAGAACAGGTATGCATTTTTTCTCACACTAATCTAGCTCATCTCGAACATTGTTCAACAGGAACCGTGGTTAGTTTTACATGCTAATGCTCGACGTGCATGAAGATCGGCAACAGCAAGGCATGATCGTCGAGCATGCCATCGAGGTCGCTTGGAGTTGACCAGCGCGCTGCCTACACTGCTTGGGGTATGTGGCCTGCAGACATGTACATGGCGGATTTCTTATGTCATGAACAACGTGATTTGACCCTACTGAGAACACGTCAGGTCACCGCGAGACAGCTCACCGCGCGACAACTCACAGCCGACAGCTCACCGTGTCGTCAACTAACAGCCAAGACAACTCACAGTGTCGTCTACTCACAGCTAGACAAGTCACAGCCTCACCAACTCACAGATGGACAATTCACAGCCACACCAGCTTAGCAGTGTGGTTACTTTTCATTGATTGGCTGCTTCTGATATCACCCTGATGCCACTGCTGGAACATGTTTTGGCTATCAAAGCCCACAGTTGAATAGAAAACAATGGAGCGAAAGAACGAGATGAGTATTGAAGTGAACGCTTTTAGACCTTTAAATTCAAGAGGAGACTGTCTGCGAGGAGAGGTTAGGTTCAAGCAGGGTAGGACACTTTACCCTCTTACTCGCGTATCGACTGGTATATGTTCCATTCTGTTCCCTTCCACGACAAGTCTCCTACGAAGCTTCTTCGCCGATTCTCGGACAGATCGTACGTCTTCGCACTGTAGCCTCTCGTCTCCCTCAACGGATCCCCAGCACGAACACAAAACGCCAGCCTTTGCGGTGGCAACATCTTCGAGGAGGGAAAACCTGCAGCTAACCAGGAATCACCGACAAAACAAGTGTAATACACAGTGTAATTTGCGTCATCATTCTTTGTCCCAGCGCAGTATGTATGTAGCATTCACGGGAATAGAAAACGGATGAGTCATTTTATTACGACAGCTTGCACTGGCTACTAGTGCAACGCTGCCAACATGTTCAATGACAAAGTCCACAAGCACATTGGGGAGAACTGTTGGGCCTCGGCAGCTTTCTCTCCCTCTTCCCCCTCTCTCTTACTCTCTCTCTTTCCCTCTCCCTCTCCCACTCTCTCTTCTTCTCCCCCTCTCCCCCTCTCTCTCTCTCTCTCTCTCTCTCTCTCTCTCTCTCTCTCTCTCTCTCTCTCTCTCTCTCTCTCTCTTTCAAACAGGTTTTAGTACAATACCCTACAGAAATTGCGTTATACTAAAGGACATTGCAATACAGTCGAACTACCAAAAAGGAAACCAAAGTAAGGTAAAATAACACCTGAAACAATAGCACTGAAATATACACATGTGAACTGTAACATTGAAGACGAAAAGAAACAAAAATCTTTTAATGCATGCAACGAGCAGAGATGTTATTGACAGGCAAGCCGTATTGTCAAAGTAGACAAAGCGGGCGGTCGTGGAAGATAAAAATGGATTAGAAAGAAATCATCGACTGTAGGTGGAAAATAGGTAGAATTGGGTGGCACGGTGAGGATGAGGAAAAAGAAAACTAAACCACGGTTCGCGTCAGATTCGGCCAGTTTTCCGTATCCGTAGGAATGCCAACACCCTTCAAGGATCAAAAAACACGGAAAAGGATACTCCAAAATAATGTGATAGGGTGGTGGGGGTATGTTTATGTTCATTGGGTGACTAATTTCACTTGGTGTATTTTCGCGAATCGAATTAGAAACGAAGCGTGGAAACAAATGAGTGATTTCGGAAGTCGTCGGCGCTGACAAAAATAATTTTAGTCCTGGTCTGGAAATTATGAAATATTGAAAAACTAGCGAATTTGATCTGGCACCGAAGTAATTTTAGATGTACATGCTTCAAGTTTCCGCGCAGCCCTTCTGTGGCACAGCATATATGGCAGAAGGATCAGGAAGCTCAACCGGCACAGTGCTGATACCAACCACCTCATCTCTTCTTTCAAGGGTGGATGCGTTGCACAATCCATCATCGTTCAGGGAGATGGCTGGTTCTGCATAGATGTTAGGATCAGTGTCTGTATCAGGCTGGTCAGCGCCTTGATAGGAGACTGTGTCCTGTGGGTTCATGTAATCGCCCTGGCTGTCCTTCAATACTTTGAATACCCGATATGGCAGAGGCTTTGGGACCTGAGATGGAGACACACATCTTGGAGTGTCTGACCCAGCCGGCGTCGATGTAGATGTGGCTGGAAGGGATAAGCGAGATGACTGCGGGTTTGTGCTGGTAGTGGTGTTGGTATCGCGGCATACTACTGTTGTTGCGTCGCTCAGACCACGGCGTTGTTTGCGTTCCACATCATCTGGATTGATACACTTCTGGTTATGTACGGCGGATTGCGCGGACCTCGATAGGACGCTACGTGATGTTACATCCGTAGCACGACATATGTGGTCGATTGAATGTGTAGTGTGGGGTTGTTCATCACCCTTAGTACCCGTGCACTCCTCTGCGTTTTCGTAAGGTCTGCGAACATCTGTCGTATCCGACTTGTGGGGAACTGAGTAGCAGACGGCTGGGGCTTCTTCGGCTTCCTGTCTGGCTGTCTCTGTTTCCTGGCTTTTAGGTTGTGAATGGACATCCTCGATTGATTGATCAAACATAGACTGCACGCTGGCGTATGGCTCACCAGCATCTTTCTGCTTCGTTTCCGTGTTGACAGAACACGTTGGCGCAGCACCATCACGGGTAGCATACGTGTAAGTCTCATTCTCCGTACAACTGTCATAAAGAGCAGCAGCTTTATCAGGAGGTGTCTTGGAAAGGTTGGTTGGATGGCTGTAACCAGGTCCAACGGCCGAGTACAGACCCGGATTCGTCAGTTCTGACGTAGGTCCCCGGTCAGCGCCGTCAGGACCGTTGTGATTCTCGTAAAACTGATTTATTGGGTCTGGCCTATTTTGCGGGACTGTCGATTTACGAATAGCGATGATCCACGGATGACTGCTGCCAGAAAGAAAGGTTCGTGACCGCACCCGTAACAGCAGAATGAAAACGCTCAGGAGAACAGAAAGTACAACCAAAGGAATAACAATGGTAGTAACCAAACTAAATCCTCTTTGCTTTTCATCAAGATGTTCAACTAGGGTTGTCGCTGGAGTCGATGTCTTGATCTGAGTAACAGAGGTGCCAGCGGTACTAGTTGACTCCACTATTGCAGTGTTCGTAACTGGAGTTGGAACTGTGGAGGCAGTCGTAACTGGAGCTGTTGCTGTAGAGGCAGTCGCCTGCTGTGTTGAACGGCTAGGAACTGATGTAGCTGTTACAGTACGATTGGGAGCAGGGCTTGTGGCAGCAGGCGGATGGATAACTACAGAGAACAAACCGCAATAAGAAGAGGGTAGTGGTTATCCACTCATGTGAGAAGTCTGCTGCAAATCAGCAGAATAAAATATTTGAAACTTGGATGTTGAACCAATCATAGATGTAGAAGGGAAAGGACATATGGATACGAGTTAACCCTTTGAGGGTCCATCGTTCGAATTCGAACGATATGTAGTGCGTACCCGCCACTGTAACTAGCTTCTATATAAAGTCAGAAAGTGCAACAACTCGACCCAAACTGACAGAGTACTAAGACATTCGAGGCCCCGACACCTAGCTTTGACACATCTCCGTAGCGCTAACCAACGGCTATCCAACTCAGTAGGTTCAAGGTTAAGGAGAGACCAAAGAGGGGAGGTTAAGCCCAACAAACTGACCACAAGCTACAGTCCAACGGGAACAAATATTGTCGATTATTAATGGGCGATGACGAGACCAGGAAGATACTTGACAAAGCTGTCTAACTACAATTCGAAGCAGCACACCGCCCAAGTTGGTTGGCTCGTGTCATGCATGAGGAGTACTGTAGGACTTTGGCGTTCGGTTTCTTCAATTCGGTTTCGCTAAGCTTCTCCCTTCTGTCCTTATCTTTGATATTTCTGAGCGAACAAAATTTGGTGTAGTTATACCGCTCTGAAACGTTAGTGAGTTCTGCATAACGCAAACGGGAAAGGCATTACCCCACACCAAAAAGCAGTTTCAGGTGTTAGAACCTGTTTATGTTGGTACCCGTGACCCCGTCCGGTGTAAACAGAAAGAGAACGTTTTGGCACTCACACTCTTCAGGTACTACAGGCTCACTTTTTTACCCACACACACACACACACACACACATAGCTGCCACATTCATTTACTGCTACCATTTCACATCCACTGCATATGGTCGCACTACTGGTGTAAATGACTTGTTTGTAACCGCGACCTGCTGCAATTCCAAGGTATTAATTTCAATTTTGTGACATATGGCTACTATTTTAATTGGGTTTTTTACTGATGCTCACTATGTGGCGATATTCCGCTGATGACAGTCACGAGAAAACGCTCTAGACATCCATACTGTCGTTCTAACAATTGCGTTATAAACGGTTATGAGTGCACAATTGGTAATATTCATTGCTCTCTTGCGCTTATTGTCTCCTCGTTGGTTATTTAAGTATTTATATATTGTGTAATTTACAAATTTAACAGCTTACCCTGGGCAATTATGGCCAATCCTCTTATTATGCGGCTGCTTCTCTCGAGTCTGTAGATGTTGCAACGTGCATCCCTGGCAGAAATGGATATCATCAACTTCGTTCTCTTATTCCTTGTCATGTACTCGTTGAGCGTTTGGGTTGCAGCTTGATTTAAGTTTTCGAATTGAGTGTGCCAGTGGTCTCTCAGCGGAACTGGAAAGTGAAGAGTCTCAAGAAATATGTTATCACTGCCATAACTCACTGTTACTGAGCATGATCCAGTGTACATGAGTGAAACCGCTTTCAATAACAGATTGCAAGGTGATGTGAATGTGAATGTTTTCTTGTAGAGGTTTCCAGTACCCAAATGCAACGCAACTGCGGCCTGATCAATGTCGGGCTGGATATAGATCCTATCTTCATAGTTCTTTATGATTCCATCTGGCAGTGTGCAGTTTGGCAGTAAATCACCGTGGGATCCTGGGCAAAGCAGACCTGCAGACAACGACATTACACATTAACCGGGAGAACGAGTCAGGATCAGCATTGCCAAGGCTCCATCTAATATCTTAAGTAGGGTTTGTTGTTTTTGTTGATTTTTCATTTTATTTAGCAAGGCCATTTTTGGGGTTTTGGAGGGGATGAAAACAATCAAATTTGTTCTTTCTTCTGTGACCTGGCTTGCTATTTTGTTTACAATGATGATCAGGCCACTCGATTTCTAGCTCCGAGATAAGGCAGACTTCTTGTATCTCGTCCGGGTGTATGGAAACATAGGCAAAGCTGTGATGTGCATCCATACGGTCATGTTCAACAGGGAAAACTGCTTGAAGTAGCATGTGAAGAAGCAGAAGGCATACGACTTACTGATAGCCGCTAGCAGGGCGATTGTGTCGCCAAGTACCCTGGGTACCATCTTCCTATGGATGCTGCCTCTACTGTCGATCTTAACAAAATCCACGGATAGGATAGGGCGTGCGAACCGTCCTCTAGCTATGTATGTAAATATTGTTGCTTCAGCCTATTACAGTAAACCTTACAAGTGTACACTCTTTCAGGAAAAACAATTATATTCACACGGCAGTACACAAGCAAGGTCCAGATGATGAGGGTCAGGCGTGAGCAAGAAGGTCTTCATGGAAAACATCGGGGCTATGCGCATTGCATGAAGAGTGATAGTGGCCGTCTCCGAGGCAGAAAGCACCATCTGCTTACAATGCACGAGGAAATGCCGCCATGGATGAACGCCCACGCTGGGACATTCATAATTAGGATCGTTTGCAATGTGTGCTGACTAAACAGTGACAGTACCGAGAATGATATGCGCCAGTGAATTATGACTCGCTTTTGTGCACATCTCTCTCAGAAATCCAGAATCATACAATCATGGTGCCAGTGTTGATTTACGCACGGTTTAGAAGCCCATTAGTGGCGCTCAGGGTTCGATTTCGCTGCGTGGGGCCAATGACGTTTACATAATAGGCTGTCGAAGTGCCTACGTCACGCTGCCTGAACACTCGTAGTTACACGTAGTTACAAGGCCAAATGGGGACAACCGAAAGTCGCGCCACTTGCATTTGTCGTGTTTCCAAGGGTCACGGCATCACTGGTGCAAGATCGCGGCTTCAAATTTTATTTTAATTCAAGAAGTTTCTCCTTTGCTCTCAAGCCATCGTGGAGTGTTTTCCTTCTGGGTGTTCACCCGGACCTGAGAGATAGGAGGTCTTCGCTTGCCGCAGGACAAGGAAGCGAAGCCAGAATTCGTTGGTCTCAGAGCTTGGTGAAACGAGCGAACGTTGTAGTAGAAATAAATGAGACACCCATCATTGCTCCTTGGCCGGCAACTACTTGTAAAGCCGAAAGACAGCACATGCACAGTAGTGGCAAAGCCCAAAATTAGGTAATCCTCCTCTGCAAAGCGAAAACTACAAACTCGGTGACAAGTAGCAGTTCATTTGAAATATAATCTCGCTCAAGCACTCCTCAGTAATAATGGTAATGTAGCTGTGTACATGCTGCTGCCACTTTTACTTTTCACGACTTTGCCAAGCGAGTACATGTACGCGTTTTCAAGAAGCTGTGACGTCAGACTTCCACGGCCTATCCGCGAAAACAATGCATGATCGGGAGAGCATTACTGCGAGCTTCAACGTGATTTAGTGTTGTGTACACCACGGAGTATGTGGTAATTCAGCTCACAATGAAGAGGTACCGAAGTTTGCAGCTGCTGCATGTTGTTGTATGGGTATTCTAGTCTATTACTGTAGTGTTGAGGACTATTTCTAACCGGTGCATGTCAAAGTGTCTAGTAGACATATGTGCGGTCGGATGCTAACTTATGTAGTGCATAGCTATTGTTCGGTGCCACATACATGTACTTCAAGTAGAATCACATAGAATTCTTTCGCTCTTTCCACAGCATTCCTTTCAATCCCGACTGTGTATGTTTAACTGCCTCATAATGGCGATCCTTCTATACAATTGGGAATTGTGGACTCTGTCCAAATTGCTGAACGACAAACTGGACAAATGGCAACGGAGGAAGCTACGCGTACTGCTGCAGATTGTCTACCCGCAACGCATCACCAATAACAACTTATACACAGAAACAAAACAATCTCCAGTTAGTGCCACATGTCGGCGACGCAGGCTGCTGTGGTTTGGCCATGTGGTGCGAGAGGGTCCGGAATCCGCCTCGTTCCAAGCACTGGAGCTATCAATCAACACAAACGACATAAAAAAACCGTGGCCGTCCGCCATTGCGGTGGATTTATACGATTCGGCACGACTTTGAAGGCAGCGGATCTCTCCGTGGAGAGCGCTCTCCAAGCTGCAGGAGATAGACTAACTTGGCTTGACACTGTTGACAGATGCGTCGACTCTGCTCCTGTCTAACAGGTTCAGGGAAGATGCAAGCTGTGTTTATTATTATTATTATTATTATTTCCACAGCACACTGTGCAGAAATTCAAACCAAAATCAGTTCGTACTCAGTGTTGGTTAATCAATTCACCGAGAAAATGAATTGACAATGTGCCAATTTCGTTCGGTTCATGTTTAGACTGATCCTCAGAGAACCCAACACATGCTATGGATGCAAAGAGTGTAAATTTAAACCCAAGTCGAGAGGTGCAAAGTACGCATTCTCTAGCACGCACTTAACAAAAAACGCAAAGAATAGAGTTAGCTTATAATGGTGTGCAGGACACTGTTTTGTACAACTTAGTCACTTCCCAGCAGACCCCAAAAGTCGCCCCACAGTCACTGCACGTGTCCGCTGACCTACTGCACGAGACGATTCTCATATGGAAAGTGGGTTTGAACGGACCAAATCCCAGGCCGGGTACCTCGGGTAACAAATACACAGTGGTACCCGAGGCAACCAACGTCAACCTTTCTTGGTGTGAATGTGGACGCCAAGATGACCTTACGCGATCATCACGTACGCTCAGTAGTCACCCGTGCACAGAATTTTACTTAGGCGAATTCTGTGGATCAAAAGGCAAAGCTGCTGTTTGCGAATATCTTGCAGTAGCTGAGTATTGCTGATTCAATAGAGCTCAAGACTAGGAAACAAACGCTACTTGTTTAACAATATTTTAAAAAGAGATTTATGTTGGATTTCAAGTTTTTTCACAAGATGCTGATTTAGACTACACCAGGCCTGACATGCATACTGGAAAATAGGTAATAGATACGAGCAATAGAACATAGAACGGCATATAACGTTATTTGGCAGATGAGAACGATGAGGATATAGTATGCCAAGAACACTACTAGTTTTCTTGCAAATATAGTCTCCATGAGGAGCCCATGTTAAACAGTCGTAAATAATTATACCAAGGTGCTTATGTTCATGGACAGTTTCTATGGTCCAGGAGCCGCCAGGACGTGATACAGACACTAGCACCGCTACAGAAGAACATCACTTTGGTATTACTAGTGTTGGGTCTCAGCTTCCAAGTCGACATCCAAGAAATGGTGGAGTTTATCTTTTTCTGGAGGTCATTCTTGCTTGCCTTCCTTCACAAGCTGCACTACTTGTCTGGTCCTGTGCAGCTGCTCTCTGTGTTGGCACGGCGCAATGTCCATTCTGCCAGCCCCAGAACTCCAAGCCAGCACGGTAATGTCAGTGGCCATGACCACCAGCTCCAACACCAGCTGCCTGCATCTGCCCCCCCCCCCCTGGCACTGAGGCCCTCGTTCCAACACTGCAGCATTACCGCTTGGTACTCCCTCACCGACCGTTCTTCTTTCGCAGCCTCTACCGCTAGTACCGGCATAACCTGGCCTTGAAAGAACCGATAACATGTGAATGTGGATGGCCATGATAATAGTCGAGAGTAGGTCGGTCTAGAGCTCCTCGTGCCCCCGAGCAAGTATGCACGTGAAATACTGTCGATTACGGTAACCGGACGGATCAGGTTGAACAACAGTCGAACAACTGTAATAAAAAAGGTAAATTTTCGTGTCCGTTTCCGAATGGAATTCACGAGGGCCGCTAACACCCGGTAAACCCTAGCGACAGATGCATCGCCTAACGGTGGGGGTAAGGGGATAAGTCTGACAACCACTGGCACAAGTGCCGAGAAAGACCCCATAAGCCGCATCCATGTACCCCTTGTGCTTGGCCACAAGTTGCCAGTTCACTGTGGGTAGCAGCACGGTTGGAAAAACCGCTCCCAGGCAGGACTTAAACCAGGTGCCTCTCGTATCTCAATCATGGTCTTTGACCAACCCACTGTACCTGCCTGGTGTCATATGCATCGTGCTATCCAGGGGACGACATTGTGGCGCGATATCATTTCCTAGTTCCCCAAATCATTGGTTTGAATATTCCTAAGGGCTACTACTTATATCACAAAGGATTTGCTCTTTTTCATTGTAAAAATCAGGATTGTCATGAACACGAGACTGACAGAGGGCCAGAGTGATACGCACGCCGAGAAAAAGGGAATAGAGGAAGTTGAGGGAGATAAGGAAAAAGGAGACAAGATGAAAGAAAAGCACAGAAGAAAGAGGGAAAAATTAAGTAAGCGACCAGAGAAAAAATGGAGAAAGGGAAAAGGGAGAATTAAAGCTGGATACATAGAGATAGACTGAACAGCAGAAAGTGAAACACACAAAAAACAATAATTATTAGTATTATTCTCGTATCAGTCCCGAATGGGTCTCACGACGGGAGAATTGACTGCGAGCATATGTCTGTGTGTGAGAAAAAATACAAAAAAATACAATAAAAGAAAAAATACAATAATAGGGACGAAATCATAGGGAAGAGGGTGGACAAACACAGTGTTCGAAGACTGATCTCAATGTTAACGAGCCAGGGGATTTCCCTGAGTTAAGCAGTGTTTTTTTTTAAATTCATCTGTATGGAAAATGTCAAGGAGTGGCCAACGACTTACCTAAGTTGTTAGCCTGAATAACGTCGACGAAATCGGGTGTATATGTTTGCATGGCATTGTGAGAAAGGATTCGCGTTTTCCAGCAGTGTTTTTTATCGACTAGCAAGAATGGCAGTACGGTCAGGACTGCTGACAAAAGCTTTGTTGCTTTACCCCGGCTCAGAACTTGACCCACGGGTCGATGTGTGGAGTGGTGTACTGGTATTGCTCAGAGGTTTCGCTGGCTCTGCATAAATTTACTTGTAGGTTCCGTATCTCAATAAAGCTGGTACGCTCCGTTATTTGGAACTGTAGACTGTGGGCTCATTTAATGTCCCTGGCTTTCCTTCATTACTTTAAATACCAGGTATGGCAGAGGCGTTGGTATCTGGAATGGTGATGCGCATTTCTGGTTTTGTGTCTCCAGTCGGTGGCGAGATGGAACCCGTCATTGAAACACGAGATGACTGCAAGTTGCTAGCGGCGTTCGTTTTGGCGAAAGTCACTGGTGTTTGGTCGCTTCCGACGCGACATAGGTTACTCTCAATGATATCAGGCTTGATGACATTTTCCTGGTTGCTTCCAGTTGATTGCTCCGCATTTCTTGAGTCACAGACCGATGCATACTCCGTGGCGTTTGCCGATTGCATTCGCGATTCAGTGATGCTATTGTATGAAGGCTGTTCATGATTCGAAGTCGAACTCTGCTTTGTGGTCTTGTAATGGCTGGAAACACGTGTCCCACCCACTTTGCGGGGGGAAGAGTAGCAGGGGGTTTGAGCTGGGTTGAATTCATTTCCATCTCCCACAGCTTTTCCAAGACCGTGTGCTTGGTTGCATTGCGGTTGTGACTGGACGTCCTGCGCTGACTGATCAAGAGTTGACGGTATCACGCTCGCGTACAGCTCCCCAGCGTCCTTCTGCTGCATGTCTGTGTTGATAAACCTCGCGACCCTAACATCATCACAAGTAGCGTATGTGTACATCTCACTCTGTGTAGCACCAACATTACGCCCGGCATGCATGTCAGGAAGAGTCGATGTAAGAGTCTGTTGGTTTAGAGTGACCAGGACCAATGGCTGAGTAGTGGATGGGATTGATCATTTTGCCTGTTGGTTGCTTGTTGATTGCGTCGGTACCAGCGCGATTCTCGTAAACCTGGTCCCCATTGCCTTGTTTCTTCTTTGATTTTCGAACAGAAATACAACAGGGATGACTACTATTCGATAAAATCCCTCCTGACCTTACCAGCAACAGTACAATAGTTATGCACAGGGAAAGGCCTAGCATAACCAATGAAATTACGATGGGAGTGACTAAGTTCAATGCACTTGACCTATCGGCAGGTTGTCCAGTTTGGACGATCATTAAAGCGGAATTTAGGTTTTTAGTACCAACAGTGCCGACTGCTTCAGATGAAATCAGTAGCACACTGGGCTTGGCTGTAGTCGAAAAATCAGAGGAAGGTGTTTGGTGTTTCGTACTTTCTGGTCTCGACGTTCCAGCGTTGTTGACATATTTGTTAATCGTAGCAGACGATGCGAAACCTGCAGAGAGTACAAATCAATGAAAGACACAGAAACCAGACGGTACTGTTACTGCAGAGGTTCTTTTAGGTGTACAGTGACACAGGAGTCAAATTTTCTCCATGCACGAGATCACAAGAACACAAACCCGGCTCGAGACGAAAATAAAAACAAGAAAGATACATTCCAGTAGATACATTCCAGTGCTCACATCTAGGACGTTACAGCGTATTATGTGGCATTTTATTGCGCAGCACAAGCCTTTCAAACAGGCGCAAATCGTCAAACACGAAAATATTTTATCAATTTGTGTGAAGCTCAGCGACGGAGACAGCGAATAAGCAAGGAACAATGTCGCAAAGAAAAGTGATGACAAACCAAGTGTATGCATAACCATGTTTACGTAGGTATGTACGTGTAGTTAATCTTTGATACAGAATTTTGCTAAGGAATTGGTCCGGTATCCAGGGACGATACCCTTTGAGCAAGAACGATGGCTCAACATGAAATTTACAGATCTTACCCTGGGCAATGACGGTTAGTCCTCTTACTGGCTTATGCTCGATTCCGTATAGATGGCACGTGGATATTTCCGCGTTAATCATCACCGTGAATAGCGTTGTTGTATTCCTTTTCATATAATCTTGTAGCGTTGCAGATGCAGATCCCGTTAGGCTTACGTTTACATCATGCCATTGACGTGTTGGCAGGTAGGGAACTTGAAGTGCTTCAAGAATCCTGTTATCACTGCCGTACGTCACCACTGCAGAACACGAGCCGAAGTACTTCAGTGCAATAGACTTGACTGAAACATTGCATGAAGTCATGAAAATGAATTTCTTGATATAAAGGTTACGGGCTGCAGGCTTTAATCCTACAGCCTTAGGATCACCCTCTGGTTGTATATAGATCGTATTTCCATCTGTGTGAATGCTTCCACCTTCGGGAATGCAGTTTCGGAACATATCACCATTGGATCCAGAGCTAAGGATGGCTGCACAAAAATCATGAAAACACAGGAATGAGTCAGAACTATTGTGGAAGTGGCTGAGTCCAAAATTATATTTCGGATTTGTTCCTCTTGCACGGTACTTGGCTTGTGCACTGTGGATTAATTTCGAGCTCCAAGTTGAAGTATTTCTAACTCAGCTTTTCCTTAACGTTTTACGGTCAAGCCAATGTACATAATTATTATTATTTAAAAACGGTTTCAATTTGTAATTGCGCTCATATTTCCCGCCGAAGAAGGAATTTACTCAGCGAAATATATGTGTCGTAGTGACTTACTGATAGCAACAAGAAGTGCCGAGGTATATCCAAGATCACAGGCCTTCATCTTCATCTTGAAGACGTTCTTGCTGTTGCTGTTCAATCCACTGTACTCCACGGGATATTACGTTAGAACCCCAGCTGTCGCCTCTTTGTACCCTTAGTGCCTTTTGAAACTATCTAAAGAAAAGAAACTCACAGGCATGTTTATATATTATGCAGCGGAACATAAATAGTATGCATGATTGCAGGCCAAGCGACTCCCACCTCGCAGACCCTCTACTATCTTTACGTTTGATCTGAACTGGACGACGTACATGTACATGTGCCGTTATTCCAGAATGGTAAGCGTGCCGGGGACCGAAAAGATCCAGTAGATTATGCCCAATCGTATCTTGCAAGTTGTCCTCTGGGGCGGTGTCAATGTATGTCATACCCAGTAGCTGTGCACAATTATGGCAGACTGGTACATGTTTCTAGTACAGCCGTTTCGCGCTGTCTGAACTATGCCCATACAGCGATCCGTTCTGTTAAATTGAGTCGCAGCGGATGTTTTCACATCGGTGTATAACAAGAAGGTCACGGAATCGATCGAGCGGACGCATCATATTGGCGAGTACTGGGGTGAAGGATGTAACATGTGGAATTATATAGCAGGACTTACTGTAGAAATTGTATCTCGCACACGCAGATCTGCACAACTGAAACCCACGCAATCTTCACATCATGTTCGTTTTACAAGGCTTGAAAACTGTGACGTCTGCAGCGTGCATACGTCAACATTTAACGAAAAATACCGGCCCGTGGATCCGGTTGGCAGCTATGAATAATATTTTGGCCACGTGTACATGAAGGTGTGAATCGAAAGTGCCAGGTATTGCCCGTGGATGTTTCACAATAATTTAGCCCACGGCGGATCATGCTCAGCAACTTAGAGGATTCTGCTGCAAAAACAGTGAAATTAGCTGAACTATATTAACTTTGTGGCGGACATTTCCTTCGATTCTCCTCCATTGCTTTGGAAGCAAACCAAACATGCATGACAATACCTGGAAGACCCTATATTCTGCCAAATATTCTGCAAGCATTATCTGGGGCTCCAACGGGCTACTATCAAGAGTACATAAACTGATTATGGACTCTTGATACTATGATTTGAAAAAAAATGCCCGAAAGCGAATGGATGCACTAAAAAACAGGTTTCAAGTGGTTCAAAATGCAGGGTTATCCTGCATCCGGCTTGCTATGATGAGGCAAGTTCAAGCATTATCACCCAATGAAACCTTTAGTTTCATGCTAGGATGGATTTTCCTACTCCCGACGCGCACTCCACGCGCACTGTACAATGTGATAGATGACATGGACCATATGTTTCAGCAGAGCTTATATCCTTAGGAATTTCTCGTCTTTCACATTGCCGTGAATAGAGCCTTCGACTAAAGTTCAAGGAGAAATTCCAACGCCATACGCTGAACATATACAATAAATTCTGTGATGACAATGGTACCGTATGTGTATGTAAAGCCAAGGTCACATGGGACGGAGCACAATTGAACAAGACAGAAAGGTCATTGAAAGCTACCAGTAAGCCTTTGACAATGATTGGCGGCTGTGATGGTGACCACTAGGCGCGAGAGCACAATTACATTACCGTTCTTTTTTTAAAGTGAAATTTTGATAGAAAAAAAGAAAAGGTGAATATACAAAATTAAAAGGATAGGGTGGGTGTGGTAGAAAGATTTAAACACCGTGTCAAAAATCCTTTCGCGCTACGCAGAAAGCGAACAGGTCATAGATAAACCCATTGGACGGAAACGAACACAGTTCTGAAAAGAAGCACGCAAACAAGAGGCACCAGGAAAAGCGTAGCAGCTAAAATTATCAAAATGTACCGACAACCTGCTCACCGAAAAGGAAAGCATTATGACCGCTGAAACAAGAGAAAAATCCAAGAGATCGCAAATGAAAAATGACATGGAATGTAAAAAAATTTGTAATTTTTAATACATCGTATTAAATAATTTCATCAATCACATCAAAGAATACAACTGGTAAATGAAACTGAAATTTTTGCATGACTAAAAGCGGTTGGATGCCCAAACTGAAGACTGCTGCAAATGTGTAGCGACATTTCTTGGGCATAGCAATGGTGATGGCAATAAGACGTGTGCTAGCCTTCATATGATCCATAATTGTATAGCCCGATTTAGCCAATATTTGTGCATGGAGAACTTCTGGAATGGCATAGACCAAATTGATGTAATATCAGATATTTAATAATGGAGAATGGAATCGCACGCAAAAGATGCAGAAGGAAAAAAAAAAAGATAATAATGTGCCGAACTTTATAAAATATAAGACTGGGAAGAAGGAAGAAGATAATTGCACGCGACAAACTCCGAATGAAGTAGAAAAAGGTGACAATGGATTTGGCGAGCGTATAGCTATACGTCACTGTGCCGGACTGGGGAAGTCTGAAGAACTCAAACTGCATGTTTGCACCAGGGAGTGCGTCCTATTGTACAGTGGAATACACTGCTGTGTCTTGTTGAACTGCAGACTGTGGTGTGTCATTGATAGTGAGTGGTTTGTTGGTACTCCTGGCTGTGTCCTTCATAATCTGCAAAGCATGAGTTCGAGTGGTGCTTTGGGCTAACAGCAATTTCACTCTTCTGTATTGAACCAGCAGGACTGTAATTATCAGCACAAAGACAATTATCACTAGGCTGATAGAGATGGCGAAGGTCACAATAGAGACGCAATCACTGCTGGTTAACGCGTATGTAGCTTGAGTTTATTCAGTGAAATCGGTGATATCAATGTCCATAGCAGGAACAAAGACAAACAAAGAAACACGAGAGACGAAACCTGGTTGTTTCCCCGCATGTACGTTTCTTAAAGTACATACTATCGGCAGTGAGTCTACAGATGTGCCAATCCAATCCTGCTTAATATTTTTATAACACAGTTCAAAATCTTTGCTTGACATGTTGATCACAAAGCACACTTGAAATGAACGTTATTTCCCGGCACTTATAGTCTACTTGAGTACAGTCATGTAGCTCTGCCTAATTAAAGGTTCGCAGGACAGGAACAAATTTTACTCCATATTGTCTCTATGAAACTAAAAGAGAATTCTGTATGTGTTGAATAGAGTGAGTAACGCACTCTACAAACACGTCAGAAGCAAAATCCACATGTCATGAATAATCCTAAACGTTCTCCAGGACCTCTCACTATATTCATTGCGTTATAATTATCTGTATAATCTCCACATTTTATAGACATTTCAACTTCAGAAATCACTCACCATCACATGCTGAACCAGCATATCCGGAAAGGCAGGAACAATTGTAGGATCCGTTCAGATTTAGACATCGCCTGTTTTTATAATTGATCATGTTGTTGCAGCGGTGCGTGCCTCTTGTACACTCGTCAATGTCTCAACATCCATTAAGTAGATTAACAATATCACACAAAACATATTTGCAGACAAACGAAGGCCCACATTATATAGTAACACATGCACGCATACATACATTTATATAAAATGCATATGAACAGGGAAAAACGAATCAAGTAGCAGCGAAGATGAAAATCAAATATCATCTATCTCTCGTTTCTGTCCGCAATGAAAATGGAAGTATGAAGTTAGAACAGCAAACCAGGAGCCAAATTCACTCCCATTCGTCTACTTTTTTTCGTACTATGAAAGAGAAACAGGAGGAGGCCAAAACGGTACGAGTGATGATAAACTGGTCACCAAACGTAACCAGATCATAATACAGTTGGCGAGTGCGACAAAATGGGACAAAATTGCCAAGGAGTACTGTCCGTAAGTTAGCCATAACTCATACCATTTTCCTTCTTCCCTTTATTATACATAATAAAATTGGCTCGCTATCCGTGTCCAACTTGGAAGAACTGTTTTAGTTATGCATGTGATCGAACATTTCAATTATATAAATCACTCACCATCACATGCTGAACCAGCATATCCAGGAAGACAGGGACAGATGAAGGATCCTTTCTGATTAAGACATTGTCTGTTTTCATAATTAATCATGGTGTTGCAATTATGTGTGCCTCTTGTACACTCGTCAATGTCTCCATATCCATGAGTAGATCCAAATTGAGGAACGCATATTCCGGAGCGTGTGCATCCATATGCAAAAAAAGTACGTTTATGCAATTTCATACAAACACATACACCCACCCACACCCACACCCACACACGCACACGCACGCACCCACACAAGAACGCACCCACACATATTAGGTATTCACTTCAATAATAATTGTTATTCTTTCTCATTTACTTGTAGTGGTTTCCTTGCCGAGCAACTTCTGTGGGTTCATACTTTTACTTTTTAAAACTCTAAAACTAATTTTGGTGCATCCATCGAATTATGACGCGCATGACATTGAGTTCAGCTCAAAGTGCCCCACGATGACACTCGTTTCTAAGTCACTACAGAGAATGAAGATTCGTGGATTGTGTCTAATACAAAATATGCACATACACAGCACATGCAGCATGCATAGTGTTTTTGAATATTATAATGCAAATGCACAGCAAAGTCCTAATAAAGCAGTAAGCAGTAAGCAAGTTTAAAATTGATGATCACGTACTGCTTGTTGGTGTTGTTGGTAAACGCAGAAATATGCAGTTTTAAAAGTGGACATGACAGGAGTCATGTTCACTTAGTCTTTACATGACCTACTTTCTTCGTACAGTAAACATTGCGATATTAATGTGAATATGACCAGAGTATAAGCAGCAGCAATCGGCGTTGAAAAGTTGTGCGTTGAAATTTACCACCCTCATCACCCTCTGTGAACGACCAAATACATACACGCACTTACCCACAGCAGCAACAAGAGGTTCCCTCGAACAGTGAAATTTTCCTCTGGTAGCTGTTTTGGACAAGTCAGTGTATGTATCCGCAGGGCCATAGAGCGAACTGGTGGTGGTGAATGTCAACGCAGAATGTGTATATTATTGGGTGAAGACATTATAACTTCAGAAATCGCTCACCATCACATTCTGAACCATCATATCCAGGAAGACAGGGACACATGTAGGAACCGTTCACATTCAGACATTGTCTGTTGTCATAATTGTTCAAGTTGCTGCAGTTGTGCGTGCCCCTTGTGCACTCGTCAATATCTGAATGATCATGAACCGATTATAATTGTCGCAGGATAAAACGCAGACATGGAAACACAAATCCAGGCACATACATGTACATACACACTCACTCACCACATATACACAAACACACACACACACACACATACACCCACACACACACAAACACACGATAAAGGATTCTACACATCGAGCAGCTGCATCATACAGGACCCACTATCAGAGAGCTTCGATGTCGTTAGATCAAACGTTACGGAACTGGGCCTCCTACTGAACCCCGATAAAATGCAACTATTAATCGTCCACAGGAAGACAATCCCAGTTCCACCTACCTTCACTGTCGTCTGTGGTAACTTCCCAGTATCCCTTTCCCAGTGTGTCCGTTACATTGGAGTGCTAGTTGACCAGCACCTTGCCTTCAAAGAGCAGGTCGGGATAGTTGTTGCTGATGTCAACCGTAAGCTGGGCGCATTCCGCAGGTTACGACATCACATCACCACTCAGGCACAACGTTCCTTTTACCTAAGCACTATCCAATCCACCATGGAGTACACCAGCACCTGCTACGTTAACAAGATATCAGCAACCCTATACAACACACTCATTCGATGCTTCAAGCGTAGCCTGAGGATAACATTTTTGGCTACCCACCATGCCACCCAACGGTCACCATTTGTCACCGCCACTAAATCATTCCTGTCGCCATCCGTTATAACCTAAAAATATATTGCCTTGTCTATAAAAGTGTGAATGGCCGCCGCAGCCCTCTACTTGCCGAGCTTTATCTACTAAGATAAAAAAACAACCATACCAATGCCTTGACCAGGGGACAGTTCGCCTTGGCTTTAGCTTGAAGCTTTTTGAAGCTTTAGCTTTAGCTTTTGCTTGAAACTACTAAGCAGTTGAAGGTTCTAGAAGCAGTCTACATTCGCATTCGCGATCCAAATCTTTGTAAACAAAAAGAAAATGTCACCGCACTTACGCTATTCCAGTAAATTCGCACTCACACACATTTGCACATGCATGTCCATTGTCACACTGCACTTGCTGAATTTCCTATCATTTCTCACCTCACCTATAGTTTATTACCTGTGCAAATTGTTCCTAGGTTTGTGCTATTTTTCTTACTATGCTTGTGTCCTCGCTGTTCCACTGCAAGTGTATAAACCCTATTGTAGTTTCATCATTCTCTTTAGTCACGAATTCCATTGATAATTGTGACAAGAAAACGTTCTGGAATACATGATTCGTCCCCATGGTTGTGATATGAGTGCGCATTTAGTTATATTCATTGCATTATTAAGATTATTGTCTCAACGTCGCCTTTTTAAACAAAAAAGATGCGTGTTCTGTCACCAGACTTAAGGGTCTAACATTTGCAATCTTCAGGGAGTGGGGAACGGCACCAGCCGAAAAGGATGAATTTTAAGTTAATATGGGTAGCGACAGGACGAGCATTGCAGCACAATGCTTCGAAATGAATGCCGGAATACTGTCGTTGTACGCAGCTTTACGAGCAACGAATCTTACAAGGAACGTGACGACCACCGCAAAATCCCGAGGCCTGGAATTTTCGCAGGGGATCCTGCTGTGACGGTCCACACGGTAAGAATAGCCGGAAAAGTTTGTTTGGATCGGAGACTACTCGACTGAACTACTCGCTTCGTTCTAAAACGCTTACAGAGGGTCGAGTGGAAGTCTGTTTCCGGCCTTTGAGCTGGTATTATTTTTTCTAACCAAGGTGGGCATTTGCCTCGTCCCATGGAAAGATATTCTTGTAGGATTCAGCCCTAAGGCGACGCGATACTGGCTTTAGCCTCGGCGCGTGCTTGTGTAAACCCAGTACGCTGATCCGTGTCCGACGGTGGGGCTCATTTCAGTTTTGAAACTTCATGAATAATGTTGTGGATCTTTTAGATTTGAATGGATAGTTTCGGTCTTAAGCATGCTCATCTAAAGCAGAGACAACCTTGTCAGACCTAGAATACCACAGGACATCCAGAGCCTGAGCGGTTGAACATTTTTCACAATCCGCAATGGTGCATGTCGTTAGAATATCGGTTCATATTGATATTGGGCACTCTGGAAGAAGACCTAGCTATGGTTTGTTGGGAATGCCCTACTTAACTATTAAAACAACAATAAAATATAGTATGCAAAGAGAAAAATGACCTATAAGTTACTAGTTATGACTAACAGTCCACCAAGGTAAAAAAAGAATGCGATCAGATAGTGCAAGAAGAAGGCATAAAACATTCAACAACCTGAAACCTAGTTCCAAGACATCCACGAAGCATAAACCAAAAACAATCCAACTTGGAAGGCTCAGGTACGGAAAGTTCCAATGAGGGGAAGGGTTGCGCCAAGAAGATGTGAAGGAGCTCTGTTCCCTGTCAACCAAGAACATCGAACATCACGGGATGATGATGACTAGACAAGTAAGACTGACCATTGGGCAAACCAGTCGAACTACAACTCGAAAACAAAAGGCAGTAGACCACCCAACTTTGGACGCTTAACGGTATGTAAAAATATATGAAGACTGGAAGCCAAGAGAAGACGGACTGTCACACACCGAAAACCATTGCCCTTCTAAACTCCATGTTGATGTAACGATGATGGACAAGTAAGTGAGTAAAAAGTAAATTGGCCCAGAATCTGCGAAAACCAGGCTTAGGGCGAAATTTCACAAAATGACTTTTTCCCATTTTCAGCTTCTACTGGGCATAGGCGGTCAGGAAACAAAATATTACTGCTGTGGGTCGACTCATAGTGGTATTAAAAGTATCTCAAACACACCAGGGTGTTGTGTTAACAAAATCCAAAAAAAACACAAAATTGTTATCACAGGAAAGAAATGAAGAGAGATCCACCAGACTGAAGGAAGAGACATGGATGATTTTTGTTTAGGTGACATGACAAGGTAGGCATGTGGAGGCAGGCTTGTTGTGGCCCTTTGGTGCTGCACGCTGTAGTAGCCATGCACAGTTCTACATGAATTTTGTTTGCTTCTCACTCAGCACATTCTGGGGCTGAATACATGTACTGGCATGCTCTGGCGCTGCACACCACAAGGAAACCCGACTCCAGTTGAGATGGCACCTTTTGAAGGGTGAATCTAGTACAACTGTTCAGAGTCAACCAAGAACACAGCCTTTCAAACTGTTCCACTATTCGTAGTAAGCGCATAGTGTGCTGGCGTGCTGCAGTATCTGCTTGGTGCTGACCAGCAAGTGAAATATCAGCAAGCCGTACAATCCCTTGCAGCTAGCGCTAGCTGTCCAGCGAGCAAAGTCTCGAGTGGGGGCCTCTCGATCTGCTCGCTCATTCGCCTAGCATTCAGTAGCACTTCATCGCCAAGGACTTCAATTCAAAACAGTTTTCGCACTGCGCTTCAAGCCTTTTTCCTCGTGAACTTGCTGCAAACGTATGAGCTCTGCTGCGCGTGTTCCCTTTGCCTGAGGCCCAGAAACAGCTAGTATCTCCGCACTTCGATTGGTTGGATCAATGTCGTCCAGGTTCTCCTCGCTATCGCCATCACGACTCTAACTGGAGACGATTTCTTCACTATTTTCCGCAAGCAGCAGCTAGCGCAGAAATTTCGCCATCCCTGAGTGTAGGAGATGGAATCCGTTCGATCAGCTCAAAAACTCTTCGCTGTGACTAGAGGAGTAGCAGGGAATATTCTACCGGAAGCCCTTTGACTTCCCTGACTGCTGAAACCCTTCCTGCCATGACTGCTACTTCTTCAAACAAGCGAGATTCTCTTTGGTTCCACTTCACTGCACTCGATCGTCCACGCGACACAACCTTTTTACAAAACATCATTTTTCTCAAAAAAATGATTTTCACCCTAAGCCTGGTTTTCGCAGATTCTGGGCCAATTATCGTGTCCGTTCCAGGAGGAAATTCACGACGGCCGCTAGCACCCGGTATACCCTAGCGGCAGATGAAGCGCCTAACGGTGGGGGTGAGTGGATAAGTTTCACAACCACAGGCACAAGTGCCGAGAGATCCCATTAGCTGCTTTACCAGGCAGACAAATTGGGTTGGTCGAAGACCTTGATGGAGATAAGAGTGGTAAACACAAAGTTATTGGCTGTCATGGACAAGCATGCACCCAACCGCTATGTATCCTCCAACCGCAAATCCCATCCGTCCTGGTCCGACAGAGAGCTCCACAAGCTCAACTAACGTAAAAACCAGCTACACCGACGGTGGCTACGCGATAAGGGAAACCAGAATCTTAACGTACAGTTCAAACAAGCACGCTCAAGCGCCAGAAATGCCTATCGCCGAAAGCGCAACGATTTCTTCCGAGCGCAATGTGCCGCGTCCAGTCAGCTCTGGAACGTCATAAACTCCGTTACGAACAGGAGGAGAGTACGTATGGAGCCTACTTGCCCCATTGAAGAAGTTTCGTCAGCCTTCCAGGCAGTAGTAACAGACAATGCCCGTTCCCACAGCATCCCGCTACCGCAAGGTCCACAGCCTCAGACTGCAATGTCAGAATTGCCGGAAGTGTCTTTTGGCGAAGTAGAACGGCTTCTCCGACAAATCAATCCTGCCAAAGCAACAGGAAGCGACGGGATACCTGGTCACCTTCTTAAGTGCTGTGCCGATATCCTAGCTGCGTCCGTGGCCACTTTTGTTTAATGCCTCGCTTGTCAATGGCCCTGTCCCCACAGCCTTCAAACTCGCACACGTTATCCCGCTGTTCAAAGCTGGGGACCCGTCTATTCCCACTAACTTCCGTCCAGTGTCCCTACTTCCCATATTATCAAAACTCTTGGAGAAAGTCGTACAAATGAAGCTAGCCTAGTTTCTGGACATATCTGGTACCCTCCTTACGACTCAGTTTGCATTCCGCGCAGACCACTCAACGGAGGATGCCCTGGTACTTATGCTAAATCGTATTCTTAGTGCACGGGACAAGCGTTTGTGTACTGGCGTATGCCTTGTAGATATGTCAAAGGCATTCAACAAGGTTCGTCATGAACGGGTACACCAGGACCTATTCGATATCGGCATACCAGGGACAGTCCTAAAGTGGTTTTCCGCCTATTTGTCGGGCCGTACTCAGCGTATCTGTATCGGACGGAATCAGAGTGCCATTTCTGCACCATCCTGTGGCATGCCACAAGGTTCTGTTCTAGGACCGATCCTTTTCAGTATCTACACCCGCGAAGTTCCAACCAAAGCTAACCATAGCTAACCAGTCTTCATCAGTTCAATTGGCCGATGACATCGCGCTGATCAGCAGCAGCACATCCCTGGACACGGTATCTGCTACGCTATGGGCCTCAGTTTCTGCACTTGTTGACTGGTTCCGTGGTCTCATTTTGAATGCAGCCAAGAGCCACGTGATCCCTGAATACCCCGACAGGCAGCCTCAGCAGCCCCAGCATACGTTCAATGTAAACTGTCATGAAACGCCGATGCCTGTCGTTACCGCGGCCAGGTATCTTAGAGTGCTCCTCGACTCGGATCTGTCATGGACCCCCCATGTTGATCGCTGCATCGCTCGACTGGCCCAGAGGATGGAGCAGTAGTGAGGTTGCGTCGCTGCTTGACTTATCAGAGCCGAGTTCTCTAATTTAAAGCGATCATCATGTCTGACCTGATGTATGGATGCAATGCCTTTCTCCCCGCTTCTTACTGCCAACCAATTGGATCGGCTACAAGTCAGGCAGAATCGGGCGGCAAGGGCGGTTTTCGGACTCTCGCATCACACCTCCGCGCGTACCTCCTACTGCAATTGGACACTAACAGAGTATCCGAGATATTCAGGCAAACGTTCATCGTTCTGGTCTGGAGGTCTCGGAAAGAGCACGCAAGTTCTGATCGGCAAGCCCTCCTAGTTCCTTCGTGAGCTGGCCCAACTAGGTTGTACTCCACCATGGGTCTGCGCCAACCGCCAGATTCCACCAGGTTCGGCAAGGGTTGCCTCGCGTTCCGGGGCGCCCAGCTGTGGAACACCTTACCCAGCGATATACGTGCCATCTCCACGCTCCGCCAGTTCCGCGTCAGCATGATCCCGCACACCCTTAGTACCTTGAATACCAAACGTCCTGTTTGATGATAAGCTGGCTTATCACTGGCCCACAGTCAACTGGGAACTTGTGACCAGGCACAAGGAGTACATGGATGCAGCCAATGATTGACAAGTTTGTTACGATAACAAGTGGTATAACACGACGTACGTTTGGTCGGTTTACTATTGGCTCGACATCCGAGTTTATAATTATTAAGATTCAATATCTGTAAAATCTAAACTTCGCCCGATATGGCCAAATTTCCGATTAAGCTCAAAGTTAGCTGCTTTTACTCCTAGGTGGACCTCATTCACTCACTATAATCACTTTAGTCCAGAAACCCTCCGGTGATGAGATATTGACCAAAAGTCTAAAACTCGATAAATAGACGAACTGAAACACCTTCCAACACGGTACAAGAACGAGGGTTCACAGCTGCTCACAACAACGCAGCTCAGCCAAACCAACTATGTTCGCACACCGATCCAAGTTACCTTGTAATGTTTAGTAATCCAAATTTCAATTGGCGACTTGCTGAATCACTCGAATAAATCGATCAGTTTAGCCTGTCTAATGGCGGCCATTACGAAGGCCATGTTCAAGGGCCTGTAACATCGGGGTTACGTCATGAAAGTGGTGTTAGACCACCACCATTGTCTGCAACAACATATCTCCAAGCGCCATCAAGAGGTCTTGAATAAAGTTATCCACTGAAAATCACTTTGGGAAATATTCAAATTTCGAACTCTCCAACGGCCATGCACCAGCCGAATTCAACCGAAAGCACACACAGAGCCTCTCCACATTCCTGTTCGCTACACTACAGGCACTGAGATATCATGGTCAGAATACATAACTTCGCAGAAACGCGAATGCAGCCGCTACGAAGCATTACTTTGTAGAGAGAACCTGCGCCGACAAGACCCATTCTGTCAACAAGAGGTCCGAGCTTGGGTCCAATTTTTCAAGTTCTAACTTCGTAACTTTGTCCGCAAGGTCACGTGAGTCCAACTGGTAGTACTGCTGCAGATTTTGTGTATGTGCGTGTGTATGAGTGAGAAAGAGAGTAAGTGTGGATGATTGGATGAGCGCTGTTTCAAGTATGTGTGTGGTATGTTTGGGAAGGAGCAGATTAGTATTCTGGCTGTGCGTGCGTGTGTGTGTAAGGGAGAAAGAATCCGTGTGTGTAAGTGCGAGATTTAGACTATGATTGTGTGCATGCGTGTGTGTGATATATATATAATTAGTGTGTGCGTGTGTGTATGTATGAGAGATTTAGAGAATGAGTGTGTTTGTTTGGGTTCGCATGCATGTGAGAGAAGGGGGCGAGTGTGGGTGCGTGAGCCTGTGTGTGAGAATGTAAGGAAATGTGTGTAATTAATAGAATGAATTCACATGTGTTCAAATCAACTCATTGCAACATTGCAGGCCTGAGGGTTTGCGAAGACTACTCAGGTGAGGTAGTGTTGGCTTGATGATGTTTTGTTAGTGGCTTAAGTGTGTAAGCTGTGCCAGCGCTCGTTTTTGGAACCAGAATTCAGTCGCTAGGTTATGCAACGAGCCCGTTTGCACGGTTGGTGAAGACTCGAAAAGAAAATTGCTTGCAAAATTTTAGCGAAATTGGAGAGATTGCACAGCCCAGCCTTTCTGGTTTTCTAACGCAGTAGAAGGTTCTGGTAGCTTTATGTATTCGTTTCCATGATCCTGTTCTTTGTATCGAAAAATAGCGTGTATTCGCGTTCAAGATGCTTTTGTAGCTGGTTATCAGATGTGAACTTAGTAATATTTACAACTGTTGAAATATCTTTGATTGAGTCATAAGGTGAAAAAACAGACTTTATCCCTTGACCTGCAAAGTAAAGGATCTTACCCCTACGAGCACTGCCAAATACCTTGGTTTATTGATAGACAACCATCTAACCTTCCAGCCACAGGCTCAGAAATTGCGTTACTCAGTTTTTGCTAAAGTTGCTGCTTTCCGACATGGCCGTTGAAATTCAACAAATGATGCAAAGCGAACATTCTTCTTGTCTATTATTCAGTCTACCCTAGGCTATGGCAGTAATGCTTACCTACATTGTTTAAGCACAACTCTGTACAATAGAATTGTGACCGTTAGTCACATAGCAATGCAGAGAGTATTTGGACTGGATCGTACCACGCAAACTGAAGTAGTTCTTCGCTGATATCGCCTCCCTTCTTTGGAACTGCGTTTTAGCCTCTTGCCAATTCTACCCACCACAATCACCAACACCTATTGCTGATCCACACCCTACGTAGACTCTCTCTCACATTTATCAACCCGACACTTCCATTACGCCACTCCACCTTCTACGCACACAAACACCTTCTACCAACCTACACTTCTACCCGAAGGGTGTACCCCTTCCCACCTGTATCGACCCGCACCTAACCTTCACCATTAACTTAGATACATCTATTTCCCACCTTCACCTCATCTCACCTCATCTCACCACCATCACTTCCTATTAACCCGTGCCACCACCCAAAGCCCTCCATTCTTTATCCACTGACGACGTTGACGTCTGGAGAAGTATCGTAAATATTTCTATCGTTATAAAATTTTATCAAATATACCACTATTTGATCTAGAAAGAATACTTTTTTGATATTACAGTGAGAGTGAATAATCAATGGCTTGTCCACGAACTCTTTATGGAAAGCTCTGGCGAGGAGCAACCCGGTCAGCCCAAATCCGATAGCAAAGAAAGCACAGCGCCAGGGGAATAAACTGCAGACATCGCATCAGTGCTGGACTTGCGCCGTCGCACAAAAATGCCAGGACGACCATTGTTTTTACTCGAAGATGCACTGAAAACCTCCAAGACATCTGAGCGTGTTGCCGTGCTGAAAAGGGGGAAACCCAAGGTCTGGAGCGTTTGACTCGTGTGTAGAAATGCAAAGTGCATTGACGTACCTTACAGGCTTCGTGTTTTTTTGAACGCAGCATCATGCCCTGATCGCGCTTGCTGTTTTGGATTCCTTGGAGTTATTGCTTCGATTTATATATTTGAATCGTCCCGAAGAATCTATAATTGACTGAAATACTGCGGTCTATAGCTTTGTTGTCCAGACGCGCCAGTGGGTAAACTCGCCAAATTTCAAGTGCACTTTTCTGCACTGTACAGTTTTTTTCGATAAAGTCTGTTTTCTCATCTGACGACTCATTTATAATCGATTTAGAGGGTTAAATACACAGCCTGTAAATCTCGAATATAATGGACATGTGGCTTACCTCTGCACGTACTACCTGCATATCCATCCAAACAAGGACAGTCATATGACCCTACTGTGTTGACACAGTTCCTTCTCTCTGGATTTGGCAATTCATGGCAGATACTAGTATTTGTTTCGTCGATACATTCGTCCAAATCTGCAAGACCAGTGAAGCAAATGACATCCTGATTTGGACAGTACTGATTAATTGAGGATAATACTACAAAACGAACAATCGCATAGCTGTTCGGAGGCATTATGACGCCTACAACCTGGCCAAGACCTGGTGAGGGATTTGGTAATTTGATTTTCAAGGTGGCTGGAACCTTAACTTAGCATATCACCCGAAAATTCCCTAAAAAATAGAATTTGTAACTTCATGTCGAGTGCTACATCAGTTGAAAGTTCATGAACAGTTGCAAAATCTCTGAAACTGTTGTGTCGATCGTGCAGCAGGACTTTTGCCAGCACCCACATGACATTGCAGATATGTGGCTTGATTATTGTAGTTGACGTTGATTTAGTGACTTTGGCAAGTTTTAGTCGTGTCAAGAAGTCGGGTAGGATTCAGTACTGGGCAGTAGTGGAACGTGAGTGGTAGTTTTTGCCGATTTTTGAGGGTATCCTGGATTTGGTGTGCAGCGCTTTGGAAATGGTTTGCTGTGGAGGTCCCAGCACTGGATGTTGTATCAAAGGTACGACTTCGTAGCTAGGCCTCCGTGGATTAAGTTCGCGGAATCTCGCACTGTGCTCGCAAAATCTGGCAGGCAGGGATACAAATTCACTTTGTTGTACTTATGGAGCCTCAAAGTTAGCATTGATCAGGTGCATTGTACACATTTGTGTAGCCTACATACAAATAACTGTGGTACAATCATGTACATGTGCGGATGCTCCTACCTTCGAAAGGATGCCAAATTATGCTCCAAATTCTTCAACCACCAAATTCTGCCAATAATTCTGCCAGCATAATCCGCCGGTGCCTCCTCGTAGCACATGCTAAACCTAAAAAAATTCAAAAATTGACTTCGGTCTGTGGGAGTTCGTGAGAGAACACCCACTCCTGCTGTTGTGACAGACTCCAGGGCCATGTTGAGTGGCCCTATCCTACCACCCATGGCTGCTTCTGGACCTTTGTAAGGTTTGAATCCCGCGCACGGACAGAATGGGCAAGAAAATGTGAAACAAATTTAAATGCATTTTTTTCTCCTTGATGGTTCGCACACCGTGGCACTTTGCCGGAATTTTGAGCTTTTCTGGCCTGGAAAGCCCGTCAGTGAGGCGCAAGAACTTTTTAATCATACACAGAGGACCAGTATAGTGGCGGGAGTGTGTGGTGAAAATTTCACTTATATCCCTTGAGAGACACCAAAGTTACGGTCAATTGAATGCCATATGAAATTGTTGGGTGATATGCCATCTTAATCACATTTTCGATTTGGCCAGAATGTTTTAGATACTAAGTATGCAGTGTCTTTAATGTACCATGAACGGATGAAATGGACAAAAAAATTCCTGGTTACCTAAAATATTGAAGATTAGTAAGCCCCCCAAAATTGAACATTTACGGGCATTTCGCTTAAGAGAGCATGTCTGAGAAAACCAGAACATATGTGCAAGTCGATCTCTCAGATTTCGCTCAAATTTTGCAGGTAGGTTTGCTTTGGGTTGTAGATCGACGTTCCAAAGCCCGCGCAAAATCTTTTGAAGGGAACCATGAAATTGGTATACCCCTCAATATTGGCCCAATATTGGCACGATTTATGGCTCAACAAACGAGCCACGGCACAGCGTGCAAGAACAAGCTACGAACAAAACTCCATCAAGCCATCATTACCTCACCTTAGAAGAGTTCTTGGGGCAGCACTACTTAGCCACGCCAGCATCCCAGAAGACGAGGGCAATCATCCCTTGACGCCACAAATAATCGTGTTATGAAACTGACAACCTTGTTGTTGTGTGTATATATATATATATACAGGGGGAAGTGGTCCCGTCCACCGCAAAGAGGGCTCAACAGCGCTGGGGTGCACTGGAGCTAGTACACAATGGAAGCGGTCCTCACCAAGAAAACACAATCCGTTGCTACTCCGAGTTTCTTGAGTTTTTCAATCGTCAGGCAACTTTTCTAACTAAAAATTTTAGTTAGAAAAGTTGCCTGACGATTGAAAAACTCAAGAAACTCGGAGTAGCAACGGATTGTGTTTTCTTGGTGAGGACCGCTTCCATTATATATATATATATATATAGAGAGAGAGACGTAGGCGAACAAAATTTGGTACGCAGCGCTCCAGTTGATCATTTGTTAGTTCGAAAAAGCAGTTTTGAGGCCAGAGCTGTGTCGACAAAAGAAGCACATCAAGGTGCTACGGCTGTTCAAGCTGCAACCGGACTGACAACTTTATCACGTGTTTGTTCTGGTACTGCATTCCCCTCATGTGTTGTTTCCCGCATTTTTCCACTGCTCCATACATTCTTATGGTAGTGTAGTGTGAACTTGAGGCGCGTAAGAATATTCTTGCTGATTCTCTACCCCCAGTATAAATTCTGGCTTCGTTTTCGTTATTGCTCATTCCCATGTAACTACAGATGAAAATGGGTGAAAAGCTTTTAGTATTATGAAATTGACAACCTTGTTGTTGTGTGTATGTGTGTATATATATATATATCTTCTCTCTCTCTCTCTCTCTCTCTCTCTCTCTCTCTCTCTCTCTCTCTCTCTCTCTCTCTCTCTCTCTCTCTCTCTCTCTCTCTCTCTCTCTCTCTCTCTCTCTCTCTCTCTCTCTCTCTGACTCTCTGTATCTCTCTGTATCTCTCTCTGTCTCCCTCTCTCGCTTTATATCGCTCTCTCTTTGTGTGTCAATCTCTCTCTCCTTCTAGTTCTCGTACTCTCTGTTTCTGTTTCTGTATCTGTCTCCGTCTTTCCTTGCCTCAATTACTGTCTCTGTCTGTCCCTCTGTCTGTCCCTGCCTCAATTACTGTCTCTGTCTGTCCCTCTGTCTGTCCCTCTGTCTGTTCCTCTGTCTCGGCCTGTCGCTCTGTCTTTCTCTAACTCTCTTGCTCTCACATTCTCTCTTTCTTAATATATTTTTTTCTTTCTCCCTCTATCACTCTTGCTCTCTCTCTCTCTCTTTCTCTCCCTATCTCTCTCTCCCTCTCTCTTTCTATCTCTCTCTTTCCCTCTCTCTCTCTCGCTCTCTCTCTCTTTCTCTGTCTCTCTGTCTCTCTGTCTCTCTCTGTCTCTCTCTGTCTCTCTCTGTCTCTCTCTCTCCCTCTCTTTCTCTCTCTCTGTATCTCTTTGTCGCTTTGTGTCTCTCCATGTCTCTCTCTCCCTCTCTTTCTCTCTCTCTGTATCTCTTTGTCGCTTTGTGTCTCTCCATGTCTCTCTGTCCCTCCCTGTCACTCTCTCTCTCTCTCTTTCTCCCTCTCTCTCGCTCGGCCTCGGTTTCTTTCTTTCTCTCTCTCTCCCTCTCTCTCTCTCGCTCTCTCTCTCTCTCTCTCTCTCTCTCTCTCTCTCTCTCTCTCTCTTTCTTGGCCGTCATCCGTGCAATGTCGAACGATCGAACTGAAAAGAAATATAACAATCGAAGAAATGTAGTGAAGACAATATTTATGATTCTAACAAGTTGTCGTGCAACACTCTTCAGGAATAGTTGCTGAACAAAAGTCTAAAGGACATTGCAACACAGGTGACAGAAAACCAAAGTCAGGGTTAATAACACCTGCACACCCTAGAAGGTGCAACAACAGCACTGAAAGTATACAAGTATGAATTGTAACATTTAAGGCAACACAAAGTCTTCAACTTCATTCAGAAGTTATTATAATTGTTTAAAACGACTGACAGGCTAGCAGTATTGTCCGAGTAGACAGAGCGGGGGGTTGTGATAGTAAAATGTATTAATCGATTATTTAGTATTCGATTAGAAAATATCACCTGCGTTACATGCGAAATAGATAGAATCGGGTGGTACGGTGATGATAGGGATAGTCCGATAGAACGTTATAGGGTTGGAGGGGATATGTTCGTGCAGATTCTGTGAATAATTTCACTTGATGTAATTCCGAAATTCGAATTAAAAACAAAGCGTGGCAGCAAGTGATTGATTTTGGAAGTCGTCGGCACGGACGACAATCATTTCAATCCTGGCCAGGAAATGAGAATAAATGGTGAGAAGCAAGCGAACGCGAATGTGATCTGAAACTGAAATAAAAACGATTAGACGAACATACTTCACGTTTCACAGTTTTTCTGTGGCACAGCATATATTGCAGAAAGATCAGGAAGATCGACCGGCACACTGCTGATACCACCCACGTCATCTCTTTTGCCAATGGTGGATGCGTTGTACAATCCATCATCGCTCAGGGAGATGGCTGGTTCTGCATAGATGTTAGGATCGGTGTCTGTATCAGCCTGGTCAGCCCCTTGACTGGAGACTGTGTCCTGCGGGTTCATGTAATCGCCCTGGCTGTCCTTCAATACTTTGAATACCCGATATGGCAGAGGCTTTGGGACTGGAGATGGAGACCCACACCTTTGGCTGTCTGACCGGGCCGGTGTCGACGTGTATGTGGCTGGAAGGGATAAGCGAGATGACTGCGGGTAGGTGCTGGTAGTGGTGGTGGTGTTATCGCGGCATACTACTGTTGTTGCGTCACTCAGACCACGGCGTTGTTTGCGCTCCACATCATCTGGATTGATAGACTTATCCTGGTTATGTACGGCTGATTTTGCGGACTTCGATAAGACGCTAAGTGATGTTACATCCGTAGCACGACATATGTGTTCGATTGAATTTGCTGTGCTGGGTGCTTCATCACGTTCAGTAGCCGTGCACTCCTCTGCCTTTTCGTAGTGTCTGCAAACATCTGTCGAATTCCGCTTGTGAGGAACTGCGTAGCTTACAGTTGGAGCTGAGCATTTTTCACATCTAGCTGCTTGTGTTTCGTTGTTTGCCGGATTTGACTGGACTTCCTGTGTTGGTTGGTCAAACATTGACTGCACACTAGCGTATGGCTCACCAGCATCTTTCTGCTTCGTTTCCGTATTCACATAACTCGTCGGAGCAGCACCATTACAGGTCGCGAACGTGTACGACTCATTCTCTGTAACAATGTCATAACGAGCAGCAGGTATGCCAGGAGGTGTCTGGGGACGTTTGTTTGGATTGCGGTACCCAGGTCCAACAGCCGAATACAGGCCGGGATCTGTCAGTTCTGCCGTAGGACTCTGGTCAACGCGGTTAGTACCATCGCGATTCTGGTAAAACTGATTTATCGGGTCTGGCATATTTTTGGGGCCGGTTGATCTACGAACAGCAATAATCCACGGATGACTGCTCCTAGAGAGAAAGATTCCTGACCTAACCAATAACATCAGAATTAAAACGCCTAGCAGAACAGCCAGTAAAACCAAGGGAATAACAATGCTGGTAACTAAATTAAATCCAACCGAGTCACTGTCAAGTTGTTCAATGTTCCTTGTTGTTGAAGCAGATAGCTTGGTCCGAGGAATATAGGTGCCCGTTCCGCTAGTTGACTCCACCAGTAAGATGGCCTCCGCTGTAGAAGGAGCTATGCCCTCGGTCCTGCTTGAATCCACTGAGGGAGTGGTCATTATCGGAGTTGGTACTGTAGAGGAAACCGTCTTCTGTGTGGAATGGGTAGAGGCTTGGTTTGTGGCTATAGCAGTATTGGTGACAGGTCTTGCTGAAATGGACGTAGGAATAACTGCGAAGAACACCAAGCGTTGCGAAAAGACTGAAGGTTAATTTAGAAGGCGACTGCAGACAAACTACAGATATGCCATAGAAGTACGGAGGACAATGAGCTACAATTGTCAAGACAAATAATTATGTGCTGCACAGATTATTATAGAGAAAGAGAAAGAGAGAGAAACAAGAAGAGAGAGAGAGGCAAGGGGAGGAAAAAGAGAGAGTTGAAAATATACCCGGTGATCAATCACATGACGAAGGAATAAGATCAGATCAAAATGAACTTCTTCAACTAACATGTATATTGGGCACAGGGCAACTCAATTGTCTGGTAGGCTCCGTTCGGACATTCAACCCACTCGGTGTGCATCGTGGAAACAGACGTAAGATTTTCAAGGATATTTTGAGCAGTTCCGAAGGAAAATAAAAATTGAGAAATTCCATAATATAACTGCTTACCCTGTCCAATGATGACCAGTCCTCTTCCTTTATTGTGATCGACTCCGACTAATTGACAATTAGATCTCCCTTTGGAAATCGTGATCAGGAACCTTCTGGTGTTATTTCTTTTCATGAACCCGTGAAGCGATTGGGAAGCAGTGTTTGTCAGGCTCACGTTTCTACGATGCCAGGTGTCTGTCGGTGGATCTGGAAATTGAAGTATTTCAAGAACTCTGTTATCACTTCCATAACTCACTGATACAGAGCATGTTCCGAAGTACAGAAGAGAAATAGCCTTGAAGGATACATCGCATGGTGATGTGAAGATGAACGGCTTTTTGTAGAGTTTTCCCTCAGCCCCGACATTTCGAGTAGTAAAAGTATCATTCGCTGGCTGGACGTATACAGTATCGCCATAAACATGTATTTTTCCATCTTCTGGTTGGCAGTTTCGCAATATTGCACCAAGCGATCCAGAGCCACACAGACCTGTAGCCATATTACAATAATGCAAAAGTAGCGAGTGAGCACCACGATCTTTATACTTTGAAGTACATGAACCTAGCACTGTCTTAGACTACAGACAAACAGAATATTAGTTGTTGCGGGCCAGTCGAAATTTCTTTCTTGCCTTTGTTTGTCATTTGGCTCTTTCAATTCCACTGATGATCATCTGGCTCGACTCCAAGAACTCAGAGAAATCTTTCTGGGGCTATTTTGCTTTCTCTTGTGTTAATGAGGCACACTATGCACTGTTCGAGTAATCTGCATCCAAACGTTCACAATTATTATCTTTCCTAGCAGCCAGAGAAGACTAGACTGTCATCCAGAACTACATGCATGACTTACTGATAGCGATTAGCAGGGCGCTGGTGCCGTGAAGAACCCTGGCGATCATGTTACTCTCGATGGTCTCTTTGGTATCGATCTCAATCCAATCCACAGATAGGGTAAAGCCTGCGACACTCACCCTGAACTATTTTATGTAATATTATTGCTACCGTCCAACAAAGTAACCTGAACATATCAAGACTGTGTCATGCAGAGCAATGCTAGAACGGCAGGGGACCAGTCTATTTCTACAAATGTGTCTAAAACACTAATCCCTAGTCCAAGAACTGAAGCAACACCAGTGGCTTGAAGAGACCCACGTAGCAGAAAGCACCATCTGTTTACAATCCGCAGGGCTGGCATCTTTCGGCTCACCACTGGCATTGCGACACGCTTCCCTGTGATTGTTGGCTAAAATGCACGAGTGTACTAGCCGCTACGAGTATCTCATGCGGGTCTAGCAACAGTCCTCCTAGAGTCATTTGGGGAGGCAGCGTTGATTTGCGCATGTTTTGGAAGCCCTGGCCACGTGAGGCACACTTGGCGCACTTCTGCCTCGCTATTTTATATATGAAGACGTAGAGGATTAATAACTAGGTGTTACTCTGAGTTTTACACACTAGAAGATCATCAAACACCACGCCACACCGCTGCGCTCTCCGACCGACCTCAACACGTTGCCAGAGCACACCATCAGCAAAATGACACTTCAGTTGGTACACTGCTCCTTCAGACAGCAGCTGTTTCGATCATCAGGATCTCGTCAGTGAAGGTTGACAATGTAGGATGGGTAACAGATAGAGAACTTCATCCTTTTGTAGCAAAAAAAGGAGGAAACATAATGGTGCATCTTAGGGGCAAAAAGGGGGGAAAACATAATGGCGCATCCTAGGCGCGAAGATTAGGGCTAAGCAAAGGCGATACAGATCGACTACACTGAGGATACTAACAATTTAAAGGGTGTTAGTGAGAACAGCTGTTGTCTGAAGAAGCAGAGTACTAACTGAAGTGTCGTTTTGCTGATGGTGAGCTGTGGCAACGTGTTGAGGTCGGCCAGAGAGCGCAGCGGTGTGGGGTGGTGGTTGATAAGACTCTGGACAAGGCCGAATGCTGCTACTTACCTCTTTTGATCAGGCCATCATCAGACAACAGTAATAAGATAAAAGAAAAATTTTGGTTTATCGATGTAGGACTCAGTGAGCAGTCACGTCACCATCCCCGTCACCAATGAAACAGTCACAAATCCCCGAAGAACAGTCATAAAGTGCCACACCAGTTTGAATCCCGATGACCAGTCATAAACAGCCGCGACTTTGTCTGTGAATGGTCACAGGATCCACGTCAGAATAAAATTATTATGACTCAACTGGAGGCATTCATGCGATCAACAAACTGTTTTCCTTCACATGGTTCAGAAGTGAGCAAGAACTCTCGATCTCCGTGTAGTCAACTTGTAGCTCGAGTCAGGTGTGTGTGGGCTCCTCTCCAAAACAAAAGGCGGTCGAACATCTTAGTGGCTTCAGATAGTATCTCTTTTGATAGAACGTTCTGGCTAGTAGATCGTGCTATTCATCACCTTTGAAGAAAGAACTTCGTCGTTCAGAAAAGCTATTTCAGAATATTGTCAGTCAAGTATTTTTTTCATGCCGATCTTCTTAGAACGGAGACTGATTTCAAATGATCCAACATACCAGCAGCACTTGCTTTGTGGATCCAGAAATGAACATCGTTGACCATGCAGAGACGAAAATGTAAAAAAAGATGGCAATGTAAATAATATTATGTTCATCGCCAAGAATGTCCGGAGACATCAGGCACCTTCGTGTGCGTTGCTCTGTCTTTCTTGTGGAGGACTCAACAGAAAAAAACAATGTCCAGCTTGTTGAAACTGAAACTTCCTCTCAGTTGAAATCGTTCAGGGAAGACATATATTCAAGACTTCATCGATCCATTTCAAGCACCATCGTAAGAAAGTACATCATGTCGTGTTAGCCATGAGAATGGCGAAGTAGATCGGAGATGATTGAGTCTCTTGTTTTGACTGCAGGAAACTGCATTTCAATATTGGGGCTCAACGTAATGCTTGCACAGTTTATTGCTTTGAACACATCTTCTATTCATTCCTACACCCAGTATAACTCTGTTAAATGTGTTGATGTAACATTATGGTACACCGTCATCTATAACGTGTATTACAGAACAGAACAACAAGGACAATCAAGGCTTGTTTACTGCGACTTGAAGTTTCATGCTCTCGCAATCATCAGGCAACATTAAGGTTGGGTGCCGAACATGCCAGTACATATTCCAGGAGAAGGTTGGGGCTAGCGGTGTTATCTTAGGCAGGAGGCTGTGTGCACAGTGTGTGGTTGTTGAAGGCAGGGGCTAACAGTGCAATGTTAGCGCAGAATGTGTGGCTGGTGTGGGCAGGAGGTGGTGAGCAATGTGTGTGGATGTTGAAGGCAGGAGGCTATAGTCTAGAGCTAGCAGTGTGATATAGGCACAGTGTACACCTACATGCAGATCTTCCTCTTCTTCTTTTTCTTGTTTTCTGTTTGAATACTAGCGTGCTAGGGTGGCCGCTGGCGTTGAGGGCCTCCGCGTAGATGGGAGTTGCGTCATGGAACACCGCTTCTGAGCAGGAGATGCCTGCCAGTCGTTTTGTTGATGCCAGCTGGGATGTTCTTAAGGACTTGCGGTGGGTGATTGGAGTGGACGTTGACATACAGTGGGGTGTCGTTGGGTTTTCGGTAGTAAAGTACTCTAGCAGGGCTGAATTCTTGAACCACATCTGGAAACTGAAGAAATCCAACACCCCGTACGAAGTTGAATGGTGGATAAAAGATCGCGCCCGAGCATACTCCAACATCACAAAGCTGTGTTCCCTCTGTACCTGAGAAAAGTTCCACATCCTGAACACGCTAGGGTCACCATCCAGCCTCAACAAACGCTTGAAAATGATGTCCAAGTGCCGACATGAGAACCAGTATCTCCTAAAATACCACGGTATCACCTAAGTATGTCTCCACAGCCTCCTGCCCACACCATTCACGTTCACACACCTTGCTCATAATACCCTGCCCACATCAGCCGTATACATGTTAATGTACACTGTGCTAATATCACACTCACGCTAGCTCTAGACTATAGCCTCCTGCCTACAACATCCACACACATTGCTTACCACCTCCTGCCCACACCAGCCACACATTCTACGCTAAAATTGCAAAAAACAAAATTGCTAGCCCCTGCCTTCAACAACCACACACTGTGCACACAGCCTCCTACCTAAAATAACACCGCTAGCCCAATCTTCTCCTGGCATATGTACTGGCATGGTCGGCACCCAACCTTCATTTTGCGTGATGATTGCGAGAGCATGAAACTTCAAGTCGCAGCAAACAAGCCTTGATTGGCCTTGTTGTTCTGTTCTGTATTACGCTCTTCCCCCGCGGTGTCGAGCACTGTCAGCACACTGGGTACACCCTCCGGTATAAGGTGTTTTATAATATTTGAAAATAGTACATGGATACGAGCACTGTGTACCGTTTACTGTCTTCTTGCCAGTGTTTTTGGGCGAGCCTCTTGACCTTCATTTGTCCATTACGTATTTTCCTTCTACTTGTTAATTTTATGGAAATATTCACTCACTATAACTTCTTGTGATTGCTGGTGCAAATGTAGCCTGCTATGCCTGTTTGTTGGTGAGAGCGCACCAGACATGTAAATCGATATGTCTGACCAGATGTTCTTGAACCGGGAATGCTACTTTGACCAGAGCTTTGGTTAGATAAGGTTTAGAATTGGGTACTAAATGGCCTGCAGGAACTAATCATGTTTGCGATCAGTATCACCAAGAGTACGGTTCTTCTCGCTCCACAAATACTGGCATACACAGAGACATAGACACCAATAGCGACAAAACACAAAGTGAAGGGTAGTTGGCCGCAGCCAGATGTGACTAGCACAGACTATTCAATTTTTTTGGTGACTGCAGTATTACACATGCTTGCTTCCCCACCCATGAACAAGCAAACAGAAGCAGCACTTCACAATGTGGGTTTCAAACCAGTGCAATGTGAGCGTGATATTGCACATGTAAAGTGTAGCGGACACGAGAGCTTGTGCAGTCTGTGCAACGTCTCCGAGTGACCAACAAATAAAGTCAAACTCCAGAAAGTTTGCGACTACATTGTGGGATTCTGAACGAAGAGAAAATGGAGGCTTTTATAAGATGAAGGAAGGCATGTTTGTCAATGTTCTAGGTGGAATAGAATAGTAAATGTTATAGAGATAGAGAGAAGAGTAGGCGTGTGCACGTACTATTTTAGTCGTGTACACTTCCTACGGCATTGCTTGAACAGCAGGAATCAATAGTTGTTATGAGCGCTGTGCCAAAGGAAAATGCCCGGCAAATAGAGGTGTTGACAGCTGTTCGGAGGGACATAGAAAGCGCACTCTCGAAATGCATTGATTACAAAACAATGTGTGAGAGAAGAGCGTGTACAAGTATGCTGTGCATGGAGTGTGTGGTATGTACTAAGGTAAGGCATGCATTTAGGGTCAAGAGGTGCAGCGCAGGTCGGTGTAGTGCGAGTCAACTCACTGTTGATGTTACAATCATGTAATCTAGTGGAGGTGAAGAGGCGCTACACATGTATGCTTGAACGTTCAAAAGGACCTACACGTATGTGTGAGGGTCTTTACCATTCCTGTGTTCAGCTGTGAATCCTGCGTGAGAGGTTCTACACAGTACATCTTAAGAGAGCATCTCTGATAAAACTAAAAAATTTGTGCAAATCGATCTCTCAGATTTCGCTCAAAATTTGCAGGTAGGTTTTGCTCTGGGGTGTAGATCTCTATTCCAAAGCCCGCGCAAAATCTTTTGAAGAGAGCAATGAAATTGGCATATCCCTCAATATTGGCCCAATTTTGGCACGATTTATAGCTCTAAAACGAGCCACGGCACTCCATACAAGAACAAGCTACGAACAAATATCCATCAAGCCAAAATTACCTCACCTTAGAAGGGTTCTTGGGGCCGCATCACTTAGCCACGCAAACATCCCAGAAGACGAGGGCCATCATCCCTTGACGCCACAAATGAGAGAGCTTGGAAGCTCAGGGCCCTACGCTTTGCTTTGTTACTTATCTCATCGTGCATGTTGTGGGAACTGATGGAAATGTTTCCTGGGACGGCGCTGACTCTGCCGAGCACGCGCGTTCTGGAATCGACGGGATCTGTCTGCCGACGTTTCCTGTGACCGGCGCTGACTTGCCCGTTCACGCCTATTTTGGAGACGACGGGATCTCTCCTCCAAAGTATGTTTTTGCTGACGCATCCTATCACCTATTCGGCAACTAACATCCATTCTAATTTCATTTCCTCCTCGTCTCCCTATTTCTTTCCAGAAAGTCTCTCTATACATCAGGCAGTCGTACTGTATTGGCAGCTACCCTAACGGGTCACGCCGCCCACCACCCAAGCATGGGTATGATGAAGGACAGTGGCAACAGAAACAAAAAACAGCAAGCAGGGAGAGAAAGCAAGAGGAAGACGGCGATAGTAGTACATCTGGTGTGCAACGTATAGAAAAGAGGGATGACAATAGATGCGCACAAAATAGGAAACAATAATTATTTTTGCAGTTCCGAAACAATCAACCAGGTGATGGAGTGTGGGCACCCGAAGTCCCACCTGGACTCCACTGGAAGAACATCCCACGCAGGGATATCAGCGATAGGCCAAGCGTTGAAAAACAGCCATGAGAACACATCGTCTAGAAGTCCACCGCGCTCGAACTGAAATTGCAGGTTCAAACAATTTCCCACGCGGCGTCAGGCAGCGTAACTCTTCTCCCTGCATCACCATCCATCTCCAGCAACCGTCTCCACTCACAGCTCATGCCTCTGCCACCACTGTACTCCTCCGAGCTTCGCAGTTTGAAACCATTCGGGGGGTCAGCTACACCACCGCGAATGGAGAGACGAGGACGACAACGGTCGTGACTGAAAAGACACTGCCTTGGCGACCGCGTCGCGGAACCCTCGCCCCAGCAAATTCAGAAATACGCCAGGGGCAACTCTGGTGGACCCAGAGCCACCCCCTTGGCAAGACTAGTAAGAGGAACGACTGAAAACTCAGATAAAACGGAGCTACAAAAAGTGCAACCGTCCCCTTCAAGCACAGTTGCAACACACAGGGAGTCGTATACATGTACATATTATTGTGGTCAGCTGTTTGTAGCCAGCTGTGTTTGATGGTACGGTACGGTCCGGGACAGATACGGGAGCCAGCAAATGGCCAGCTGTGCGATACGGTGCAGGACAGATACGGGATAGCGCACGGGGCGTGACACAAACAAACAAACAAACAAACACAAAATTAAAGCTGTGTGGACCCTGCCTAGCGTCAGACGTTACTGAAGTAACGTCTTCTGCATAGCTACGGGAATAATTGTCTTGAGAATAGCCAAATGACAAGCGCTTATAAAACAGCGAGGTACGTCCTCAATTAGCAAACACTATATATACACTTTGTTCTGCAGCGTTGGGAGTGGTGTTGAAATCGAAAATCCGGATTAGACGTCGCGGAGGAGCGAGCTTTCCAGCGCAGGTATGGGTTTGGACGCATTTCAGCATGGTCGAGTGGAAGAATTTAAAAAAACTATTATTTCAAGGAAACCCAAAAAGGATGAGGGCACATGTCCTCAGTGCTAGGAGAGGTGTTCTACTATCTGCTGCTGTATGTTGTTTGCTTATCGAGGACGTAGCTCGTTGTGTTTATTAGCGCTTGTAATTAAGCTATTTTCGAGACGATCCTTTTGTGGCGTCAAGGGATGATGGTCCTTGTCTTCTGGGATGCTGACGTGGCTTTTCTAAGGTGAGGTAACGTTGGCTTGAGTGAGTTTTGTTCGTTACTTTGTTCTTGTACGCTGTGGCGTGGCTAGGTTGTAGTCTCATAAATCATGTGATTTGCCGACCATTTAGAGGGAAATGTCTATTACAAGGTTCACTCTGAAACGTTTCTGCGGGCTTAACACAGTCGAACTACACCCTAAAGGAAACTGTAAGGTGCCAAGAGGTGTTTGTGCCACACACAGAACTCGTTGTTGCGATGGTACTCGAGAGGAGCGCCAGAACATCTTTTTTTCTCATGGAAAGCTAATTGAAGTGAAGTACAAACTTCAACATTTGTACAGTTGAGCGCTTGTGTGGACGAGAAGAATTTAGGGGTAGGGCTAGATTCAACCAAAACGAGAAGAGCACAGCAAGCAAGATATAAGAGCGATTAAAAGCCCTTGAAGCAATAGTACTCAAAGGACCACAAGATATCGTGGAGAATCACGTTGCTGAAAACCCGCTTGTGAATAATACCTGCTAAAACAGCTCGAAAGGAGGCGTGAACTACCTTTATCAAAATGCACAGACTGCGAATATATCAAATACATCATGTGTATGTATAATTATTAACATTATCTTGTGTGCCCACTGCAAAATAAAAGGGAGAGCAGACCGAATAACAACAATTAAAAACGAGGGCGTCGTGCAGGCTGTTAAAAACGTATTGATTTCATCTCTCGAACCTAGTTACACACAAAAAATACCATGTCTTTTAGAGCTAGACAAGTTCGCCTAGCTAAATGTACTGGCACTGCGATCAGAGTGACATACATGCATGTTGTGTTGTATGCATGTTGCAAAATGTTGAGATCTACAAAATTATGGGAAAAACATGCCAGATTTTGTGAAATCCGAATTCCCCTAAAAGAACTCAATGCAACAATTCTCGAATAGCATAGAGAATGGAATGGAATACCTGAAATTAACGTCACAACAGTACCGTGCGAGAAAGATGCACAAGAAGGAAACGACTAGAAGCGTGACAATGAGTGTGGCAAAGTATGAATAGTATTCAAAAAGGACTTTGAAGTAACAAAAAATATTCAAATTTTAAAAGCATAGTTACAATACACATGCACTTGTACAATGTATACCAAACGTTACTATGCTATCAGTGCACGTGTAGATCCATGTACAGCTATTGCTTCGGAGCAATGATGCATCGAGATTACTGTATAGTATCATACAAAGAAGGATCTTGTCGAGCTGCCGACGACGTTGTTTCATAGGCTTCATTGCATGTCAGGGATAGGGCGTTACTGCCAGGTGCTCCCACCGTGTTCTGTAAAGCAGCAGTTTGAACGCTCATGTGGGCTGCTTTCGTATATTTTCTCTTCAGCTGAGCTATCAGAATTGAGACCGTGAGCACAGAGACGACTACCACAAGACTGATAGAGATGGCGAAGGTCACAATGGAGACGAATCCACCTTTAGTTAATTTATCATTTGTGGCAAAGTTGGTTGCGTTTGTGTGACGGGTTCGTGGATATACACGCAAAGCAAAGACAGGAGAAAATTACAGTACGCACATTGACTTGAACAGGCGGCGTGGAGACAAGAATCCTAGTAATGGTAGAGAAAGTGTGCATGCAGTCACACCATGGCATGATTTTGATGTTCTTGTGTCATGGTATGCCTGTGTGTACACCTCTTTTTAGCGTTACACACATAGAATATCAACAATGACGGGGAAAGGAGGTAGTGAACTATGCACAAATGGAAGAAGGTGTAATCCGATATTCGAAACCCTTCTACAAATCGGGGGGAATCGAGTTCACAACTTCTCCCGAATTACCCCACGGTCTGAAACGATGTATATACACGGCCTATTGCAACATCTGCTAATCACAGCCCAATACATCGAAATGTTGCCATGCATTACTTTAATAAAAGATCAGGGCACCCCGTGAGAAAACCTTGAGTCTGCGGGGCCTGTCCTAGTAAATTTGAATAGAATTCTCTTCGCATCGGCCTATGTTTTTACTGAGTCTTGGAATGTTGCAATAAATTATTAGTTAAGTAGTTCATGCATTTGTGAATAGGAACTTGTAGAAATTACTCACCGTCACATTGCGACCCAACATATCCAGGAAGACAGGGACAATGGTATGAGCCGTTCAAATTCTGGCATTGTCTGTTGTCACTATTGACCATTTCGTTGCAGTTGTGTTTGCCATTTTGACATTCATCAATGTCTAGATGCCCATTAGATTAAAACCCATTGCAATGTGTTCGGTACACATGTCCGCATGGCCCACCAACCACAAATGTCAACACGAGCAGGCATAACACGCAGAAACAGACGAACATACCACTGAACCTTTACTAGTATGTCATCGTATGGAGACCCTGGCCTTTTCTCAATGTGACACGGACAGATATGCATCCATGCAGACAGACAAACGAAAAGAAACACAGACAATCAAAGAGACACATACGCTCACATCATACACACTGCTGAATGTGTAGGGCAGGCATGCTTTCTGCCCATCTGGTTACTTTAAATCAAGAAATTTAGGTCGGTGAGTAACTTTGGCCGATCTCGAAATGAAACTTCTGGCCGATATTTAACTTTGGCAGATTGGAGTTTGCAAAAAGACATCGATCGGAAGCTGTTGCTCTCAAATGTAGCCATGGCTCAGTTATGCATCATTTGCTTCTATGACATACTTTGGACTGACATTTACTTTGGCCGGTTGGTACCAAGCGGCAAAATCAGCGGAATTAAATCGCCAGCGAACATCAGTTGATTTAGAGTAATACTTTCTTGGAAGCAGCGATTCGGACACACTCCAGTATATTCTGCCTTCCTTCAATGTTGCCCTGTGTTATCATTGCAGTTCTACGTGTCATCCTTGTATAGCGCAGGATTTCTTCACGAAATAAGATATGCCGGGTGCAGTAGATCATAAAGTGGCAACGACGCCGGTAATGGCAGCCAAGGCCGCCACCAAATTCAGAATAATCCATGTGAATATGCAGTGCCTAACGGTGGAGGCGAGGGAGCAGCAGGGCTGGAACAACCAATAAAAGAAAGGACGTGAAAGGATGCACGTTGTTGCTTGGAGTTGAAGAGGTGTTCGCTGCACTGGGCATTCATGTGGCCGCGAAGATCCTAGTTGTAGCATCAGTGCGGTTGGCCACACGTTCCACTCCATTGTCACCGATCCCAACTATTCTGAAAAGCTCTGCATCCCGCAAGGTCCCGCCGACCTGTCTCCTTGACCGAAATTGATCCCGTGACTCCTGCTGACGTCCAACGTCTCCTTGAGAATTTGGATGCGCGTAAAGCAACAGGTTGTGACGGAATTCCGGGCTTTCTGCTACAGCAGTGTGCTGACATTTTGGCATATTCTCTTGCTGTGCTCTTCTGCACCTCGCTGAGGACTGGAACCATTCCATCTGGATTTAAATTGGCGTCTGTCGTGCCACTGAACAAGGCCCCAACTCCTCACCAACTATAGACCTGGTTCCCTTATCCCAATAGTACCAAGTTGCTGGAGAGAATAGTACAACACCAGCTACTTCGCCATTTGGACTTGAGCAAGGCACTACCCAAGCCACAATTTACCTTCCGCAAGAAATGTTCTACGGAAAATGCCCTCTGTGTGCTGATGGATAATCTGCGAGAGACAGTGGCAAGATCACAAGGCTGTGCCAACTAGACAATTCGAAGGCTTTAGTGATAAACGGCACCACAACAATTTGATCCGAGACCTGGCTGTTGTAATTTCTGGAATTGCCATGTACGACCCCCAGATCTCAGCGGCGGAAGCGTCCAGAACCCTCACCACAGCGGAAACTGCTCTGGCCGATTGGCCGAAGTCTCGAGGCCTCATCTTGAACGCCGACAAGACGAAGGTTCTGACTATCAATCCCCAAAATAATGTACCGGAGATAACAGTCAAAAGCGGCGATTGTCTCCTCCCTTTCAGCATCTTCTGCGCGCTACCTCGGCGTTCACCTTGCCAATCACGTAAATTGGGACACCCATGTTAACTATGACTTTGGTCACCAAGGTTGCCAAGACAATTGGTGCCCTGTGGCGCGCTTGCTGATGCCTATGAAGACGCTCTCGTCAGGTGTCTGCGAAGGTGGTCATAATGACCGACCTGCTTTATGGCTATTATCAACCGCAATGCAAGAGGATCAACTGAAAGGACAACAAACCGCACGAAACAGTGCCATTCGCTGTATCGATGGAAAAACGCCTCGGACAGCCATGCAGTCGCTCACTCCCTGCACCATGTCAGTCCGCTATAGCGGCAGAAGTATTAAGGACCATCTGGCGATGAGTCCACGCCCGCACGAGCCCTGCGCTCTCCCAGCTTCTGACCCCGCACAAGGCACCCCTACCTCCCATCAGCAGTCAAATGGCCTACTAAGCCAGGCAAACCGTAGCACCGCCGGTCAGCGGAGATTTTCTGTTGCTAGTGCTCTGCTGTGGATTGCTCTCCCTGGTGAGGTCCGCACAATTACCCTGCTACCATGCATGTGTACCATACGCCTGTAGGGAGTAGTTCGAGATACTGCTGATCGCTCTGCTCTCCCTCCCCGAGCAGTTCAGTAATACTCACATACTATCACAGATACATCGTATTCTTCCGCCACCCCCTCCCCCGTTTACTCGAGATTATGAGTTTCCTAATCTCTTGCTATGTGCTTACATTGACTTTTCTAAGTTCTTCCATAGCCACTTCAAGGCTAAGCATTTGCAATCATTTTACTGGGTCGTCATCCCGTTTGAATGTGCGAAGCAAAATAAAAAGCAATCAACCAACCGCACCGGAAATGGAGCGGCGGTAATATTCGGATGGTGAAATGCAACAACTGGCAGCGTTCCCGGAGCACAAAGTTCAATCAAGTGCAACTGAAGAGGCGTGAATTTCATCCATAAACTAAATATCAATAAGCGATTGGTTCCAGTTTGAATGGTTGCAGGAGACCAAAACAAAATGGCCTCAATCGTCCTGCCCTTCCTTTTCTTCACCGTACCATTTCTGTTTAAAAAAATACTAATTAAAGATAAAAAGAGAAGGAAAAATCGCACGAGTTATGAATAACTGTCCACTAACGCCACCAGATCATTATAGCTCGTGCGACAAGAAGGGATGACGCTGTCAAACAGTACTGAGACATTCAACAACCTGACTCCTAACTCTAACACTTGTCTTCTGGCAGACTCAAATCGATAGCCTTTCAACTTGGAAGGCTGAGGTTACGAAAGGTCCAAGACTGGAAGGACAGCTCAACGAAGAAGAGTCCAAGCAAAGGCCCAAAGCAACGAAGAATTTTCTATCCCGTCAACTTAAGAAGAATAGCTACAAAGAATGCTGCAAGTTGCACGATGATTACAAAACTGAGTTAGTAACTGAGTTAGTAAGACAATTTGAAATACAGGGCTTACTACAACTCGACGACGCAAACGACGAATCGGGAAAATTGGCGGAAGAAATCTGAAGATCATGCAGCTTACCTATGCATGTAGAACCTGTAAATCCATCCAGACATCGGCAGTAATACGACCCCTCAGTATTCACACATTTTCTGTTTCCAGGATTATCCAGTCCATGACAGGTGTACGTGCTATTGGCACATTCGTTTATATCTGAATGAAAAGCATCGTAAAGTACCAGTATGTAGAATTTTTAAATCTATTTCTGACATTGTAGAAGATTGAAAAGAACTGGGGTACAAAATCTTTAAGGTTCCGCATGACTTCTATTCAAAAAGCGGATTTTTTAATGACGATACATTTCAACTATTAAAAATTGGTAGATGAAAATTTCAAGATATGCCTAAGATATAAGCTCGTATAGCCACTGAAACATATTTTTTCAATGGATGCTTTCTTTCCAGGTCTTTAGCGGCAAAGAACGCTATCATATTCTTTTGGCATTGTTGGCGGCAGGGAAGGAGTAGGGGGCGAAGTCACCACACATCCTGGAATATCGTTTGTACAATATTCAAGGGTTTCCTTAGAAGCCCTTAAAAAGGTAATTGGCTACATAAGCTAACAATGCGTTCGAAGTTAACATCAAGAGAAGACCACAGGATTTCATTTGCTGTATAGAGTGTTGAGTTGAACTGGGATGGCGAGCGAATTTAATTATGGTAAAAATGGATATAAAATCATGAAACTCGGAGTAAAAACACTTTCTCTGTACTCCTATGGTTTGAACCAGCTCTACTACTCGGTATTGAGCACTGTCTTGGACAGTTTGGAACCTGTCTGTTTTAAAAGTGGTATAGAGTGTTTCACATATTTGTTATGCGACTTGATTTCTGCACAAAGTGCAAAGTGATCATGCATACCGCTCATGTCGCGTGGACAGTGGACCCAATAATAATGACCCAAAGAGGACAGGATGTGGTTTATAAGCAACAAAATCTCTGGTACAAAATCCCATATCAATTAGAAAATGTATCTCTTGACTTACCTTCACACACTCCGCTATGTCCACCAAATCCTGTGTTACATTCGCAAGCAAAGGATCCGTAACTGTTATGGCATTTTGCTACTCCTGGTTTGTCACAATTGTTCAAGCCGGGTATATTACATTCATCAATATCTGTAGTGAGAGCAATTGCAAGGAAGAGAAGCGTTTGGCTGTTATTTAAGGGTTATGGCAAACGAAACAGGAGGCAAAACTAGGTATAGTCACGAGATCTGAGCTTATTCTGGTTAGCCATAGTTCGGTCATTCCAACAGTTTGACTCGCGCGGTGTCAAGTGACCCCGTTGGCTGTTCTAGGATTTAAAATGGAGTATGGGTAAGCGATGAACGCCAACCGTTTGGGCGACACATCACATGTGTTTCCATGGGTGGTTGTTTCAAATCTTTGATGGCAGGTTGCCAGTACAAGGACTCGTGCAAATTGTAATTAGTATCACGAAAGAAATAGGAGTTCACTCACCTACGTCACACTTCCTTCCCGTCATACCTGGTTGACAAAGACATACCGAGGACTGTTGTGTTGCGTTGAACACACATTCTCCAGCAACGGAGCAAGGTAGATGACTTGTTAAGTCTGTTGTGGGGCATGATGGCGTTCGACCTGCAATGTGATTTGAGTGAGCACAGACCATATGCAACGTTGGGAACATTGCCATGCAACGAATCCAAATGCATGAATGCATTATGGATAGGCGACATCCGTGTCCCGGTTTCCCATTGTCCCACCTTGCATTAACGTAGTAAAAATTGATTGAGAAACTTGTTCCACTTTGCAGAGTGAATGGGAAGAGAGTGAGTCTGGTCTGAAAGCCTTTGTTGCTTAATCATGTTTCTATTTGTATTGTAATTGTGTTTTATTAGTTTGTTCGGGCATTCCAACATACAAAATGGTCGCCGTACAGGGGCCCCAGATTGATGAACGTGTTAAGTTCCAGGGAAAAATACCTTGCTTTATTTTGTTTGCGTTTGCCCAGACATCTTCTTTTGTATACATATCCATTGATTATGCTTTAGTTCGCCAATTGTGCCACTTTAAACTAGAGGTTGGAAAAGTTTATAATTTATTGTCTGCTCACTGACTTGTCAGTTTGAGAACTCTGGCAAGGTACTTTCGGGCCTGGTTTAAATCTGGCTTTGGAAAATGTATTTTTCATTGCTACCAGGTTCGGCCTCATTTCCTCTGTGCTGCGCTGATGAGTCCACAAAGGACGAAACAGTTCTGTCCGCAGATTGAGTAATTTATTGTCTGGGATGTTCTCGCACGATCCGCTTCCCAAACCAACCTTACCACCAGTTTACTCATACCTCCTCGTTGATACATGGTCGGTGGCGTGCACGGCATAGCCGGCTAGCATGTCAATCTGTATGTTATGGGAAGCCTAATATCATAAGCGCCATGTTCTGCGAGGCTAGATCCGCAAAAACTACTGCAAGGCACATGAATGTGTATAATGACCTACAGACAGGCCCCTAACCCATCCTTCATGACTTCCCTCATGCTGGCAACTGTTTCTCTGCAGGTCTCACCTCACATCAGCTCGAGCGCCTTGAGCGTTTACTCAAGCGTGCAGCCCGCTGCTTTGTGATTGCTCGATTTGCATCCCCATCTGTCCGTTGTATTGCCAATTGCGCTTGCACGCACTAGATGTTACGCACTGTCACAAACTCATTGGTTACACTTGCCCAGGCTTTCAAAATAAATGCAGTACATTGTTTACTTATGTGTTTAGTCCTCTCAATGCCGGCCGTGCTACACGCAGTCAGGAAATTCGCCTACTTGAAATGTCCATTCACTAAGACATCCGCTGGTACACACTCTACCTCATTCCAATTTGTATCACTGTAGAACAGGCTTCAGCCCAACATCAATAAGATTCCACAGTATCATCGACTCATGCGATCCCTCCCAGTATATGTTGCCACTGCCCGCTTTATCAATATTCCATTTACTGACGTTTTTAATACTTTATTCCCCACTTTATTCAGTGTAGACACGGATGGAAAGCCGATGCCCAATTAACAGTAACGAAAAGCACCAAGAACTACAAGTTACGCTATAATGTCAACTAGCACCACCAGTTACTTGCTATGTGCTAGAGCTGACGGCCAGTTAGTTGTAGAACGTCAGTTCTGACCGGCAGTTTTGCGTAATGTTTTCGCACGAGGTTATGGCCAAGGACCAGGTGGTGTTAGTGGACATTATAGCGTTATTCATTTTTTAGTTCTTTGGTCCTTTTCTATATTCAGTATCATTTCCTTCAGTGGCCTTTAATACTTTATATTCATACTTCCTTTGGTTGATATCATGTTATTAAGCAAATTTGCTTTTTGTTCTTTGACTCTAAATATACAAACACCAACAAAAACTATGTCCAAACTACGGGCACTATAGAGAGCTATGTCAGCCACCAAGCATGGCAGTACGTCTCAGTACTGGCAAGGAAGGGGTAGTAATTGCTAACCCAAGGCGAATTAAGCTCAGTATATTGCTGAATAATTCTTTCCATTATGCCAGAATCAAGCCAGTTACTATGCTACATCATGCTGGAATTATGCCGATGATTGTGCTGTAACATGCTGTGGTCAAATGTAATGGTATGGTGAACTCAGTAAAAACAGCCCTTGGAGGACTATGCTCCTTATATCGCTGAACTTTTTGTTCCATTATTCCCAAATCATGCAAGTGAGTATTCTACATTATGCTGGAATAATGCCAAGATGGTGCTATACTGTACCCTTGCACTCGTGTTGGATTTCCACCGTTCAAAAACACTCTGGCACCGTTAAAGCATTTATTATAAGGGGTAATATTCACCAGGTTATTTCCTTTAGCATGCCGAAATATGACTAGAGCATTAATTAATCTTCAGCCCCCGACCATCTGGTTTCAGAAGTCCTTTTATGCCAAGGCATATTTGGTTTAGGAAAAATCGGAAAATGTTCCCAGAAATCATGCCAGCATATTCCGCCAAGGGCTAGTAATTGTTCTTCAGCACGGCAGCCAGGACAGCAAGTGGGGCCGCTTGGTATGCTAACAGTGGTACGACGCAGTTGGTTACTGTCTATGGTGCAATGTCCATGCAGAAGTGTCAGTATACGTTATTATGGAAAACTGCCATCAACAATAGGTTGTCATTGATCCAACAGATAGATCATACCAGGTTTAGGGTTACTTCACTCGCAGGAAATTTGTATTTCTCGCGAAACATTTTCAGTTTCTGTTGCAAAGATGGCATCTGGTGTGTTCTTTATTGTTGCTTCTTTTCCTGACTTCTTCAGTCAGTTTTGAGTCTCACCAGTGTCCCTGTCCAGTTTCATCTGGCTGCAGCCAACTACCCCTCACTTTGTGTGTTGTCGCTATTGCTGTCTATGTCTCTGGGTTTGCCCGTGTATGTGGACCTGGGGGCCTACTTACTGATGCAGTGTTTAAGGTCAGCTGCAAGCCGCGGTGCGAAACCCAAGACAATACTTAACGTGAATGGCCGCAGTTGCTTGACAACTGCCTCATCTAACATTGCTTGAATGGCAGCTGATGTGCTGAGAATGGATAAGGCTCTTGGACGACTGGAGTTGGCGATCAGTAACCATTCAGTCATACAATTGGTATCTTCAGCGACCACCGCAGCTGGTGCATTCATTTACACAACAAAACATATTGGAAATTGAGGAAATTCGGAAATTAGGTAGGCACAGCTCCACTCATTAATGAGTGCATTGCAATGACACGGCTGCTTCAGCACACTCTAGGGCTTATTATGGAGCTGTTTCTAATCCCCACTAGAAATTGTGTACAGTAATGTCTCATCCTTCCACTGGAGTATAATTATTGCCATGTGAAGTTTATTCACCATCCGTAGAGGGCTCAATTTGCTGAGCGAATAACACAGACAGAAGAACGACCAGTGGCTATTTCGTAACTGTTGATCTTCGTCTTATGATCGATTCAGTTAGTGAAACTCAGATTCACGAAACAGCAATTTCCCGTTCTTCTGTAGGAGTATAATAATATTATGTATACAATAAATGAGGAAGCCGAGGGTTTAAGACCAATGAAAACTATTCTAAAAACCTCGTGGGACCGAGCTTTTTAAAATAGTTTTTATTGGTCATAAACCCTCGGCATCCTCATTTATTGTATTTGGAATCAACCAGTAAAAACTCCTACTCAATCTCCAACAACAAAATTAGTAGGACAGCTGTTATTTGTGTTTCTGTGACTACTCGTGTACTGGACGAGTATTTGTTGTCATTGGTTCAATTTCTTTTACTCTTCATAGGCTATCAGATCATTTTCCTTTTTCGGTCTATTTATAACCAGTATCTATATGAGAGTGTGGGCTGTCTCCATGGTTACCGATGTTCTTTTCATAACTACTTCTTTGAAATAAAGCCACTTCTCCTTGTTAGACCTTATCTGGAAGGCCCATTCCTGCATATTCCAACAGCAGCCAAGGGAGATGGGTCCGATCCTAAAAAGCTGTTTTATACTGTTTTTATAAACTGTTGTTATTGGATAGAATATGATTATGTTGAATAAACGAGGCTTGTGACAATTGGAGATTGACTTGGAGTTTTTACGATTTGATTGTAAACTCATGTCATTTCCAAACTAAAGTAGGTCCATAGTGACATAATAACATAATCGAAATGGTGATGGCTTGATGGAATGCACATGACCTTTTTTACCTCACTCTTGCCACTCGAAAAGAAAAGAAAAAAACATTACTGACGCACATGAACCTGCTATACTCACAAAGAACATCCTAAACCCTATATAAAACAATGAAAGAGGACGAAAAAATTGTTTTTACTTCGAGTTTCAAGCCCTAAGCGATCACCAGAAAATAGTAGTGTGTAGCTCTGCCTCTTGGTATTTAGTGCTCTCTTGGACAGCCTGGAACCTCTCTGGTTTTAACCCAATTTAGTATTGTTGGGCCGAATCTAGAAGGCCGCAATTATCCGTAGTATACATGTACATGACATAATAAGATGTCTTACCGTGAGCCTCGAGGACCATTATGGGCAAGTAACCCGTTTTTAGACGCGTTCCCTTGACTCGACACCCTCTTGCGCATTTTGTATTTCTAGTCACCAAGATTCTGATCTGAACTGGACGATGACCTCCATACAATTGAACAGGACTCATTGTTTCATAGTTTGAGTCCTGAAACACCTGTGTTCCACATCGCAACGAAGATTTCTGGAACAAGGTCGTCGAACTATTGGCACCCCCAGGACCGTGATACTTTCTCTCCACTTTCACAGTGCAGCCTCCGACGGTGTTGAGAATGACAGATGTCAGGAAGGCCCTACACTGTGCTTCAAACGTGAGATTAAACCAATTCCGTTCATTGACCAAACTTACGTTGATACTTTGCTCATTCGTCGTCTTGACGGTAAATCTGAGTTGTCCAGACCTCGGCTTGGTCAGGTGCAAATTTCGTAGGTTCGTTACTTTACATGCCGTATGGACTTCCTCGGCAGATGACGCGGAGCATCCAATCAACAGGAAAAGCACTGTGGAGGAGGGAAAACAAAATATTCCATACGTTTACATGAAAACTAGTGAATAATTTTCATTCATGTACTGTATCGGTGCAATTTTACTTATCTAATTGTGTAGATAAACCTTGTATTGTAGAAACAGGTTTTTAGTTTGACAGTATAATTATTACAAGGCGGTGGAACACCGTGTTCGATAGCAGTGTCCCCTACTAGAACAAAACATGGTTTGTAGAGCCTAGGTCTTGCGACCATTTGAACCGCATGGGTGCCAGACCCGGTTCTGACCCTCATTATACCGGGGGACTTCAGGTTTTCTTCTTATTGTGTCATCGCGTTCGTTAAGAATTTATCTCCTTACTTTTACTTCGAAGTATTTAATACTCTTTCCTTCCTTTTTTCAACTTCTGCCCATGGCGTCTCCCCCTCAGCTTGTCAGCTGACAACATGTGTTTGTTACCTTGAACACAGCCCTACTGGAAAACAGATCTATATGGTAGATTATCTATACAGTAGTACGGATGCGTTTCTGTTCCTGGTGCTTACATCGGACGCCGTCAGATCGTCCCATCGCGTCCCTTCAATCCTTACGTCGAGTCCCGTCGAATGTGAACTAGGCTTAAAGAAAAAACAGGAGACACCGGATATGCCACCGATGTGAATTTTATTCCACCAGTGAGGAATGGCTGAAGCAAAGCTTGCCCATCCTCAGCGCGGAACTCGGGGATCGATATTTCACAGTAAACCAGACCAAGACAGAGTTTCACACATTTCGCGAGACACAGCTACGACTGCTCTTTCCATATCTATCTGCCCAAGAATTCAAACGCCCTGCGTTATGAGAGGTGCAACATTGAGCCACGGTCTGACATAGTCGACATAAGGAGATTGTACTTCTTTTGAAGTGGTTACCTGGCCATATTCTCAGTATGTAGAGGGACGCACCGCCATGGATCGCGCTGATGGGTTATTTTGAAGAAGACGCTAAGGCTGGGCACAGCCGCCAAGGTCAACGCAAGCGCCGCGTATGAGAAGTGACTTTCAGAGAAGGAGCATTGAGTTGAAGCGGGGCATTCAGCGGCAGAAAGTGAGGACCATCGCTCCAGCTGACCTTCCATGATCTAGGGTCAGAGGCCATCAGCTAACTAATTTTTTTCACATCGGCAATGGAATTCACAATGAATATCACAGAAGCGGAATACAATACTATAATTGTGCTAGCATGATTATGGAATCCAATACACCACACCACCACATTGCGCTCTTGGCCGATCCAATCGCTACACTCACATCACCATCACCACAGCGACGACAATTCCGGTAAATAGATTGATATTGACAGTGACTCTCCAGACAGCTTTTTCGCTCCTCCTGAGCTCGTGAGTGGAGGCATATGATGTTGAATGGAAGAATAAAAAGAATATACTGATCTGTATAGGTCTAAATTGGCGCAATTGCGCTCATTCTGCATAGACACGTGGCATACTCTAAGTGACAAAAGTGACAAAAGTGATAACAAGGGCAGGTGATAACATGGTCAGGTGATAACGACGCGCGCTCATAGCTGGGATAGGAACTTGTAGCACGTGTGAAAAGGGTGGCGCAAAAATTAAACAGCAGTCTAACAGCAGAAAAGTAAGTTTTTGTATTTGCCACAAAACAAAGATACTGCGGAACTATTTAGCCCTATAAAATTATAATAATAATAAGAGTATTTCGCTCCTGCTCTTGTAGCAGTTGAGCACTCTTGCGTGGGGTAGTGCCTTTGCTGTTTGCGTTATGCAGAGCTCACTGACTTGTCAGTTTGAGCACTCTGGCAAGGTACGTTCGGGCCTGATTGGAAATTTTTATTTCCATTGCTATCAGGTTCGGCCTCATTTCCTCTGTGCTGCGCTGATGAGTTCAAAAAGAACGAAACAGCATGCTGTCCGCAGATTGAGTATTTCACTCCTGCTCTTGTAGCAGTTGAGCACTCTTGCGTGGGGTAGTGCCTTTGCTGTTTGCGTTATGCAGAGCTCACTGACTTGTCAGTTTGAGCACTCTGGCAAGGTACGTTCGGGCCTGATTGGAAATTTCTATTTCCATTGCTATCAGGTTCGGCCTCATTTCCTCTGTGCTGCGCTGATGAGTTCAAAAAGAACGAAACAGCATGCTGTCCGCAGATTGAGTATTTCGCTCCTGCTCTTGTAGCAGTTGAGCACTCTTGCGTGGGGTAGTGCCTTTGCTGTTTGCGTTATGCAGAGCTCACTGACTTGTCAGTTTGAGCACTCTGGCAAGGTACGTTCGGGCCTGATTGGAAATTTTTATTTCCATTGCTATCAGGTTCGGCCTCATTTCCTCTGTGCTGCGCTGATGAGTTCAAAAAGAACGAAACAGCATGCTGTCCGCAGATTGAGTAATAATAATAATAATAATAATAATAACGAAGGTACGTGTTGGGTCGTAAGTATCCACGCAAACACACATCCAGTGAAAATAAGGCACTTGTCAAAGTATCCGAACGTTTTCGGTCCCTTCTCATCAAGGATAATACAGGGAATGGCTCAAGTTGGAAAGACTAAAACTTATATAGCGTAAAGATATGAGATAACAACACTCGTGACAAGGAGGAAAAAGTATCAAGTTCAGCACGACACAAAACTCGAACGAAATAATAATAGCGACAAAAACATAGTGAGCAAATTAAGTTACATTGTTAACACCTCGACGAGGAGTAACACCAAACAATTGTAGCGCCGTGGTCGTCCTCCAAAATGTGCTGTCCAGTCCATCGGTGGATCTTCCTCTTCCTGTGAAGATGTCACTGCATGCCCGTCCTCCTCCGCGTGTGTAGGGCAGGGTCCAGCTGAGAACAGCATGAAAGATGGTGAAAGACCGACACGTAAACCACCGAAATTGACAAAGGATCTGTCTGCGTCGGGAAGGGTTACGCGAAGCCAAGTAAAAATACGGACTGGTGAGGACGCACGTACAACGACAACGGAAGTGACAACAACAGTCAATATTCGAAAACGTGGTAGACCGCGAAAACGAACCTCAATATCGAACACCGGACAAGTTGGAGTAAGAAGATCAATAGAAATCCGCAATGGAGGAGACGTAGCTGAAAGGACACTGGGCATCGCGCACACAACGGCTAGTGTCAGAAAACGTGGAAGGCCGCGGAAAAGCAAAGAGAGGGATAGTGGTGATGCCGCGAAGAGGCGAGATGACGGGACATTGGAGGAGACTACACCCAACGGAGCTAAGAATCGCACTTCGTCCATCAAGCAAAATCTGTCAGCCCGTACCAATTGTCGTGAGTTGTACAGTGATAATGTGTTCTCAATATTGTCACGTGGTAGATGTGCGTTGCATCTGGCTGTGTTAGAAGCTTTGTATATCCGTAAGTTAGATCCTGAACTTTGCGTACAGAAAGAAAATGTGTTGTCGCTACAATTATTTGGTGTTACTCTTCGTCGAGGTGTTAACAATGTAACTTAATTTGCTCACTATGTTTTTGTCGCTATTATTATTTCGTTCGAGTTTTGTGTCGTGCTGAACTTGATACTTTTTCCACCTTGTCACGAGTGTTATTATCTCATATCTTTACGCTATATAAGTTTTAGTCTTTCCAACTTGAGCCATTCCCTGTATAATCCTTGATGAGAAGGGACCGAAAACGTTCGGATACTTTGACAAGTGCCTTATTTTGACTGGATGTGTGTTTGCGTGGATACTTACGACCCAACACGTACCTTCGTTATTAAAGTATTACCCGCCTCCGACTTCTTGTAAAATAATAATAATAATAATACTAACTAGTTTGAGGAAAAGAGACAATAGACAATAATAATAATAATAATTTGGAAAGGATTAAGAGAACTTCAAATTCAAAGGATCAGTCCGAGAGGTTAACTGCCTGAAAAGAGAAAAAAAACGCCAGTGCCACCTGGACTCGAACCTGGGACCCTGCTTGTCATGAGCAATGCTCTAACAACTGAGCTATGGGACCAGGCTGAACCCAGAAGGCGCTGACAAGTCTTTCACTCCAAAGGCAGCTCACAACACGTGCCACACATACTGATGGTACTTGGGTCTTTTTCCCTCCCCCAGGGGACCAACCACGGTCAGTTTCTGGAAACTACCAGAGGTGAAAGAAAGTGATCAAATTTGGAAAGGATTGGGAGAACTTCAAATTCAAAGGATCCGTCGGGGAAGTGAACTGCCTGAAAAGAGAAAAAAACTGATCCTTTGAATTTGAAGTTCTCCCAATCCATAGCTCAGTGGTTAGAGCATAGCTCATGACAAGCAGGGTCACAGGTTCGAGTCCTGGTGGGTCTGGCGTTTTTTCTCTTTTCAGGCAGCTTACTCTATTTATTGCGTTGATTACATTTTTATCTCCACGGAAGCTTTTTAATAATAATAATAATAATAATTTGGGAAGGATTGGGAGAACTTCAAATTCAAAGTATCAGTCGGGGAAGTGAACTGCCTGAAAAGAGAAAAAAACGCCAGACCCACCAGGACTCGAACCTGGGACCCTGCTTGTCATGAGCAATGCTCTAACCACTGAGCTATGGGACCAGGCTGAACCCAGAAGGCGCTGAAAAGTCTTTCACTCCAAAGGCAGCTCACAAAACGTGCCACACATACTGATGGCACTTGGGTCTTTTTCCCTCCCCCAGGGGACCACGGTCAGTTTCTGGAAACTACTAGAGGTGAAAGAAAGTGAATAAATTTGGAAAGGATTGGGAGAACTTCAAATTCAAAGTATCAGTCGGGGAAGTGAACTGCCTGAAAAGAGAAAAAAACGCCAGACCCACCAGGACTCGAACCTGGGACCCTGCTTGTCATGAGCAATGCTCTAACCACTGAGCTATGGGACCAGGCTGAACCCAGAAGGCGCTGACAAGTCAGGGGTTGGTCCCCTGGGGGAGGGAAAAAGACCCAAGTGCCATCAGTATGTGTGGCACGTGTTGTGAGCTGCCTTTGGAGTGAAAGACTTGTCAGCGCCTTCTGGGTTCAGCCTGGTCCCATAGCTCAGTGGTTAGAGTATTGCTCATGACAAGCAGGGTCCCAGGTTCGAGTCCTGGTGGGTCTGGCGTTGTTTTCTCTTTTCAGGCAGTTCACTTCCCCGACTGATACTTTGAATTTGAAGTTTTCCCAATCCTTTCCAAATTTAATCACTTTCTTTCACCTCTGGTAGTTTCCAGAAACTGACCGTGGTTGGTCCCCTGGGGGAGGGAAAAAGACCCAAGTGCCATCAGTATGTGTGGCACGTGTTGTGAGCTGCCTTTGGAGTGAAAGACTTGTCAGCGCCTTCTGGGTTCAGCCTGGTCCCATAGCTCAGTGGTTAGAGCATTGCTCATGACAAGCAGGGTCCCAGGTTCGAGTCCTGGTGGGTCTGGCGTTTTTTCTCTTTTCAGGCAGTTCACTTCCCCGACTGATACTTTGAATTTGAAGTTCTCCCAATCCTTTCCAAATTTAATCACTTTCTTTCACCTCTGGTAGTTTCCAGAAACTGACCGTGGTTGGTTCCCTGGGGGAGGGAAAAAGACCCAAGTGCCATCAGTATGTGTGGCACGTGTTGTGAGCTGCCTTTGGAGTGAAAGACTTGTCAGCACCTTCTGGGTTCAGCCTGGTCCCATAGCTCAGTGGTTAGAGCATTGCTCATGACAAGCAGGGTCCCAGGTTCGAGTCCTGGTGGGTCTGGCGTTTTTTTCTCTTTTCAGGCAGTTCACTTCCCCGACTGATACTTTGAATATTAATAATAATAATAATAATAATAATAAATTGTTTGCTCCCCACACCGGAGCTCGCGCTATTCCGCCGACTTTACTTGACACTTGACTGACTCACGACTGCCATCCAGAGCATACGAGAAGTCCATCGAACCTTCGACTCGGCAAACCTGCAAGAAAGCACCACTCCCTGCTCAATACACAGTGTTTCGGGGAATTCACCCCTCATCAGTTGAGCTTGAGTAGGCTGAGGAAGATTGTGCCTGAAGAGCACCACTTATATAGTGCTCTCAAGGCACAAACATCACCAGGGATACAACTTACAGAGACGCTCCGTTTCAAGCGCGACAAACGCCTTGGATGGCAGTCGTGAGTCAGTCAAGTGGCAAGTAAAGTCGGCGGAATAGCGCGAGCTCCAGTGTGGGGAGCAAACCATTTCTTACAAATCATCGCCGAAGTCGCAACCACTACTTCGTAATAATAATAATAATAATAATAATAATTTTATTAGGATGACCAAAAGGCTGACCACCTATCGTGAGGTCCGTCGCATTGAAGGATGATGGTACAAGAGAGTACAGATTGGGAAGGGTAACGGCATGCCAGCGAGTAATCCTGAATACTGACAAGAATGTTTGCGCAGCTCTTTCTTGAATACATGGATAGAAGATCAGTCTATTCTTATTATTCTTCCATTCAACATCATATGCCTCCGGAGGAGCGAAACAGCTGTCTGGAGGGTCATTGTCAATATCAATCTATATACCGGAATTGTCTTCGCAGTGGTAATGGTGATGTGAGTTCGGAGTTTGGATCGGCCAAGAGTGTAACGTGGAGGTGTGGTATATTGGATTCCATTTTGGTCGGGTCGTCGCTACTTCTTCTCAGCATATTTACACTTGGAAGTACTACAGTTACTTCGTAACTAATTTGTCAAGGGCCAAGTCCTCCACCAGGGAGGAAGCCCCCTTGGCGGAATGTGTAGGAAGGCGGGCGAGTGGGTAGCCCATATCCTGTCTGTGTGTTCCAAACTCGCTAGACAGAAGTATTTGGAGCGTCATAATTGGCTGGCCTCGTTGGTTCACTGGTCGCTCTTTGTTGTACATGGCATGCCATGTCAAGACAAGTACAGCAAGCACCATTGTGATCTGGTGCTTGAGCATAACGCTATAGTGCCGTCTGGCACGAAAATCTCTCCGCAGAACCACATGATCAAGATTCTGAAGGACCTGCCAAAAAGGCCCTGAAGAAGGCACTGCCAGACCTGGTGATAAAACGGCACTTGAGAAGCGTGTCAAGTATCAACTCCTTTCTCGCGATGTACATCCGCTTTGGCAAGTTTAGACTCAGATTATTCCTGTGGTAGTTGGATTGTTGGCCACTGTTTCCTAATTTAGACTGGATAGCTTGACATTATTGATATTACCAGCCGCTGCTCTGTGGCAGGATTTCAAAAGAAGGCAGTTCGACAGCTGTTCTGCGCAAGGTACATTACCGTTCGTCAATGTCGTGCAAGGTTTTTGGAGGAGTTGATTATCAAAAAACTGGTGGTATTATGGCCTATGTTCGATGTAAGTTGTCTTTCTCGCCACTTAGGTCTTATATTATGTGTCTCCGAGGCTGCAGGAAGCTGTTTGTACCTATCGTGGTTCCATAGGCTAGTGCTTCGTCTGCTGCACTCGCCGTGTTGGAGCCTGGAGGCCGTAGTTCCGGTCTACAATAATGGATTTCACTTTTTTGGGGGGGGGGGAAGTTTACGCTATTGCATATTGTGTGCTCCGTGTGTGGCTAGTTGCGTTTTTTTCTTTAATTTTGAGTTATTTTCATTTGCTTTCAGTTCCTTACATTTTTAAGTAGTTGTGGGTTTAATCGCATTTCTATTATTGATCAAGGTGGTATTTATTGCCCGAAAAAGACGCTTGAAAAAAGTAACTCGTGGTGTAAGTCTTGTGGAAGTCCTAAGAAAGGCAAAGGAAACAAGCACAACTGCACATAGAGCAAGATCAAGTCCGTCTCGATGGCTTCTGCCTGCTGTATTCCGGCAAATCCTACATGTAGGATGGAAAGCATAATAATATTATTCTTCGCTTCAAAACATCCAGACTTCGTCACAAACATAATGTGTTTTCTTCTTTTCATTCTCACAGGGTTGCTGGGGATAATGGCAAGACTGCCCATGTCTTTTAAAATTGTAAAAAGAGTTTCTTCAAACCGCAATCCTACATGTAGGATTTGGCATATCTTTTTTTCTGGACATTCTGTGACCGTGGATAATCAAGAGAATGAAAGTGGTTGCAATGGCATAGTTTAGTCGCTATTGTTTATCAGAACCACAGAGAAGTCAGTACTGCTGAAGTTCCAAATGGAACATCGAGCAAGAGGATCAGTAGTTCCCCCTCCCCTCTCCAGAATTCTTCGAGAAACCAGGAGTGAAAGTGGCCATACATGATGTACATCTAACTTATGTGGAATTTGTCAGCCTAAAGAGAGAAGCTTTTTCTCCTTATTCATCACATGAAATATGATTCAACATACCTGCTCTTGTTCTGGGCCCAAATAGCAAAACATTCGACGAAAGTGCCCGGTGGTTGATTTCATAGACTAATCCATTTTATGGATGTCTCGGCATATGTGTTTCTATTGAGTCACTCCTATCAGTTAGACTATGCAGGATGTCGACTCGTGAGGGACCAGTGCCCATTTTTGATGCCAGATCCCCCCCCCCCTACATCCCCAGAGATGCAACATCGCCCTGCGCCTTGACCAGAATGTATGTCTTTCAAGTCGATTGTTGCTTTTTTTGCTATTTCTGGGCGGCAGATGTCCATGCTTTTTATGTGTGGGCATGACATGCTGCCGAGACAATTTTGTCTTACACAACAAGTTCAATTTTAACGAACAAAAGTTAATCCTATAATGTAAGATTAGGTGTGCCGGAGTAAGAAGACATACAAAGCGATGCGATAACCCTACGGTAGAATGGCCAAAGTCAATCATGGTATGCCATCCCAGACAAATCCTGACCAAAAATCGGTTGAAAGAGATTTAAAATGCCAGCTAGCCTATGATGCCAACAACTAGCTAAGATGATACTAGCTAAATGCTTCTATAGGCTTTCCTCCCTGCTCGATTCATTCCTTTTTTCATTTTCTTATACTTTAACCGTGGCTAGGAATGACCATCATCTCTGTAGTTCCTCGCCATACTACCGTTACTGTTACTAAACTTCCGTATCCTATGAGAGTGAGTGGAACAAATAAATGAATAACTTCCTAAAGAAGCATCTCACCTCCGATTAACAGCAGAGCTAGTGGACAATGTGCAGGACGTGTTGACTGACGATGCAGTAGCACTCTGGCCTGCGCCATACCCTTCACCTCCGCCACGCTGACAACAAAGTACAGAGCAATTAAAAGGCCAATGGGCTTGCAGACAGTGCTCCCGTTGTGCCTCTAGTATCGTGGCTGTGTAGAACGGCTTTCCCCAATGACCATTTATACGTTTCTTTACTGTCCTTCGAAGCCACCAGTACAAACTACACTTGGCGACAGTTGTTTTCGCGGTGGTGCTGCCTAAGTACGAGATATTGTAGCTTCACTTAGCAGGATTAAGGAAGTGTTATATAGCTGAGGGGAACAAATACGTTGAATGCAAGTAGAGTGGTATGCGGTGCAGGTGTTCTCCAGAGAATGCAATCGTGTATGCCATGTAATTGCCTGTACAATACCATAGCAAGGTTTTAATCGAAATGCAAGTTTGTTGGACAGATGATGTGACATGGTAGAGCAGTGGTGATCATCTGTTCAGCTCTAATTTAAGAACGGAATCACGCTCTACCTGGATAATGTAATCGTGAATTGTGAACCGATACATAACAAAACCCTTCTGGTTTGCTACATGCACTGCAGAACAAGTTTATGGGGTCTTCTTCAGGCTCATCAGTGTCACGTCTGGCTGAGGCCTGCTACTACCAAACAAATATGTTTCCTGCTCCTGAAGATGTTGCTTTGTTCGTCTGTTTGCCACTACATTGTATAATGTTCAGCGAGAAGATAGTTGCCTGAGCGATAGACAGATATTTTTTTTGGCAGGTGATCTCTCGATAGGCCTCGAGCCACTGGGTCATCCTTTACAATAATATACACATTACAATTCAAGCGAGTAGATCTACAGATAAGACTCCGCAACGGAATGCACTTGGCACACACATTATACGATGCACGCAAAACTTCAGCTTTCGAATCCCTCAAACTACACGCATACCCAACCAAACAAAATGTTTATACTCGTCCACACAGACACCCAAATTCATTGATGCATACGTGCACGGATACATTTGTTTTACTAAGTACACAACCGAATCGTGAGAAGGGGAAAAGAGAACAGAATATACAATAACAAAACAGCAGGGTGAGTACGGGGCTGCAAAGCAAGCCTGTGCTGGTAAAGGCAAGCCCACACCACCGACCTATGGTCTCGGCGTTGGTCATGGGTTTGCGCCCAATCGTGTAAACGAAGGGGTGATTTAGTGCAATAAAGGACAAGAGGTGAGGTAGAATGGTTGAGGAGAGAGAGAGGCAAAGAGCGAGAGAGAGAGAAAAAAAAGAGAGAGAGAGGCATACATACGCGCACACCTATTTATACAAGAAAATGATGCACCTATCGAGGGAAGAAACTTGTTGCCACAATGTCTTTTCCCGGCTCCTCCCTAGTGCTAGCCGTTGCAGGCTAAATTTTATTTTTCAAGGAGAGTTTTCTAATATGGCACCAATCGATTTAGCATGGTATTGTCATTCCTCCTGCAACGTTTTGCTGATTTGGAGTCAAAACAGGCAAAATGCCTAATAACATTGGACCCACTGTGAATAACATGTTAAAGGATATTGTGGAGAAAAAACAAAAACAAAAAAACAAACAAAAAAAGTAGATACAAGAGTAGATACAAGAGAAAAAGAGAAAGGAAAAATGACGGAAGGTTGGTTGCAACGAACAGATATCAATCCAGTAAGCATTGGAAAACCTATGTCGCTGATAATATATACTGCAAGGCTTGAGATTTAAAATCCAAATACCTATTTTGAGCTTAATGGGCCCCACCACCACACTCAATCATTCACCCCAGTGGATTATGGATTTTGTAGGAAAAAACACGTACGATCCACTATAAATAAAGTATACAACAACAACAACAACAAGCTCCGCCGACCACCTCTTAGCACTGTAGCCTCTCGTCTCCCTCAACGGATCCCCAGGACGAACAAAAAACCCTCGCATTTGCGGTGGCAACATCTTCGAGGAGGGAAAAACCAGCAACTAACCAGGAATCACCAACAAAACACGTGTAATACAAGGTGAAATTTGCGACAGCTGTCTTTGTCCCGTCGCAGCATGCATGTAGCATGCACGGGAATGGAATGAGATGAGTCGTTTTATTACAACAGCCTAGTGGCTTCGCAGCACTAAGACAACTGTGGCTGGGGAAGCTTCGGAAGTGTTGTGCGCAACTCACCACCTCGACCAGCATGTACACCATCCAACACGCGTTGAAAATGTATTAGACTTTGTTTTTTCCGACTTCAATACCCCAGTATCAACTAATGTGCTTGCCCCCCCCCCCCCTTCGCAGGTCCGACCATGCCGTTTTTATATGCACTTTCCAAGCATTTTCCGCCCACCGCGTTCCAACAACAACTCGCAAGGTGTGAAAATACGATAGTGATGACTGTAACAGACTCAGGGCATTTTACCGCAGTCACGGCTGGCGGTCGATAATGTCAGACGATTCCACTCTGTATTGCGAGCGATTAACCTCGGCTATCCTGCAAGACATGGACCAGTACATCCCCACCAAAGTATTCACCACTCGTTCCTCTGCCCCCCCCCCAACTGGTGGACTCCAGAGTGAACCATTTCTGAAGAGGCAAAGGAGAAGCAGCGGAAGAAGTGGAGGCAGAATCTGCACCGGGATGTCCTCAAGACTTCTGTCAACCGATCTGTTCACGCACATACGTCTAGCGTCAATCGACTGCACCACACACTCGGCTGCCAGTCACTTAGTGATAAAGAGTGGTGGAAAAACATGAAGAAAACCACTGGCGCTACACGCCACTCCACTGATGTTCCTGTTCTAGTCGATAGCCGTAGCAAGGAGTTCCACACCTCAGCAGAGAAAGCTGAGTGCCTGGCAAAGCATTTCTCCTCGAAATGCAGCTTGGGTGACCGAGAACTGACTATCAATGACCCTCCTGCGGTGACTACCCCGACCAACGAGCCATTAGAGCACGCTCATTTCCGAGAAGCTTCATTTCGGCGGCATCTTGCAAGGCTAGTCCCAACCAAGGCATCTGGACCTGACGGCATTCCATCTCGGGTATTGAAAGAGTGCTCTAAGGAACTTGAAGCTCGCTCACGATGTCCCGGTATACAAGAAGCCGTCTCGATCTAGGCAATTAATCTACCGGCTGTGTCCTTGCTCTCCATTTTATGCAAGGTTATGGAGTGTATTGTAAACCAACAAGTCGCCAATTTCCTGGAGCGCAACGACATGCTGCCTGACAGCCAGTTTGGTTTTATACGTGGCCGTGGCACAACTGACCTCCTCACAGCACTCCAGAGCGAATAGGTGCAGGTTGTAGCTAAGGGGGGCTGTGTCCCAGTAGTAGCAATAGATATTGCCGGTGCGTTTGACCGCGTCTCTTTCCCGTTGGCCTCCTCAACAAAGCAGAGCGAGTAGGCAACGGCAGACCTTTTATCACTTGGCTTTGCTACCACCTGAGTAACCGCTGCCTAAATGTGGTAACTGGAGGCCCCGCTTCCAAGAAGTACTCCATCACTGCCGGAGTGCCCCAAGGCAGCGTCCTGGGCCCCACACTCTTCATATTGTTTGCTGCCGATATCGACCAATGCCGCTCGCAAGGAGTAAAACTCAGCCCCTTCGCCGATGACACTACCGTGTACAGTCTGATCAGACCAAGCGACAACCTCCAGGAGAAGGCAGTAACCTTACAGCCAACCCTCAGCAATCTTGCCCCATGGGGCCTGCAATGGCAGATCCAGTTCAAGCCCGCCAAGAACCAGTGCCTGATTTTATGCAATGCTCGAAAGCGCCCTGACTTTCTACCAACCACCTTTCCCGGCGAAATTATTCCGGACTCGGACCACCTAAAGCTGCTTGGAGTCACATTCGACTCTAAGCTTGGGTTCCAGCGCCATATCCATGCTGTCGCTGTCAAGGCCAGGCAGCCTCTGGGATACTTGCGGCGTGCTCCTTGGCTTCTAGGTCATGAGGGCCGCCTTGCCGTGTATAAGGGGTTCATTCCGCCCATCCTGGTGTACGCTCCCCCAGCCACCATGTGTGCAGCCCAATCCCACCTAAGACGCTATGACAGGGTGCAGGAGAAGGCAATGCGAACCATCGATCCTTCAGAGCCTGCAGCTCAGGAGGGCAGTCTCAGCCCTTGCATTTGTGTACAAGTTGCACTACATTAAGGGTCCACCCCAGCTGGCAGCCCTCCTCCTGCTACCGTCCGCGCCTGCACCTACTCCTAGAACCCAACGACAACAAGCTTCACGACACCCTTTCCAGTTGCAAATGGCCACTTACTCGGACAGTACCGAACTACCTACTGAGATCATTCCCCTACACCCTCATTGCGGCATGGAACGACATTCCTGAGCAAGTCATCCCGTAACATCCTGCATCGAACGGAATTCGGCCCTTCAAGTCTAGCATTTTTAAGCACCAGATGCGCCAGGATTGGTTGTGGGCGACAGCATTCCATGGCTAAATTTGACGATGTTCCATTCTCCAGTCCCACACGGATCACCTTGTCTTCACCCCACTGAACTGTACCTTGCTCCCTAGAGCTATCGAAACACCTTAATGCAGAATGTTTTGCGTTTATGTTTTTTTCTTCTCTTCTTTCCTTTTTGTTGCTTTTCGTGGCCATTTTAACCCTGATCCAGTGCATGTGCACTACTCTGCCTGGCAGCAGCTCCAATCTAACTTCTCCGTTTTGCCCCCCTCCCCCCGCTGAAAGCAACACAGCTGTTGGTCCATTCAAATAGTTTCTTGAACTAATCTGGAACTCACTCACTCGAATCCCCCCATCTCTCTCTCCATAATTGTCTGGCTCTCAGGTTCTCACTCTTCACACACAGTCTTTATTCTCTCCCTTTCCCCAATGGTGCGTGAGGTGCGCCTTGATCCCGGGACCATTGGTTGGGAGAGCGCACTTCACCTCATCGGCACAGATTAATAGCCCCACACGCCCTTTGTAGTCCACTATGTTCTCTTGATGTTGTTGTTGTTGTTCTCTTCATTCTATGTATAGGCACGTGCACTTTCATAAAAAAAGAAAAAAGCCTGCACTGGCTACAAGTGCAGCGTCACCCACATCAAGGACAAAGTCCACAAGCACATTCACCAGATCTGCTGGGCCTGGGCAGCTCTCTCTCTCTCTAGAAACTTATCTCCCACTTTGTTCTTTTTGCATAATCTTGCCCCTCTCTCTTTCTCCCTCTTCCCCCTCTCTCTTTATCTCTTCCTCTCCCACTCTCTCTTCCTCTTCCCTCTCCCCCCCCCCTCGCTCTCTCTTTCTCTCTCTCTTTCTCTCTCTCGATCCATCTCGCTCCCTCTCTCCCTCTCTCCCTTTCAATCTCTCAATCTCTCTCTCTCTTGTAACATGTTTTAGTACAATATCCTACAGGAATTGTCGTTATACTAGAGGACATTGCAACACAGTCGAACTACCAAAAGGAAACCAAAGTTAGGGATAATAACACCTGAAACAATGGCACTGAAATATACAAGTGTGAACTGTAACATTGAAGACGAAAGAAACAAAAAGTCTCTACTTCAAGTAGACGCATGCAACAAGCAGATAATTAGGTTTGTGACAGGCAAGCAGTATGGTCAGATTATACAGAGTGGGCGGTTGTGGAAGATAACAATTGATTAGAAAAAATGACCCACTGTACATGGAAAATAGGTAGAATTGGGTGGCACGGTGAGGCCGCGGAAATAGGAAAGAAATCCCGGTTCGCGTCAGACTCGGCCAGATGCTGAGTTTTCCGAAGAAATGCCACCACCCTTCAAAGATCAAGAAACGCGAAAAAGGATAGTCCAATAGAACTTTACATGCTCGGGGGGGGGGGGTATGTTTGTGTTCATTGGGTGATTAATTTCACTTGGTGTATTTCCGCAAATCGAATTAGAAACGAAGCGTGGAAACAAATGAGTGATTTTGGAAGTCGTCGACGCTGACAACAATAATTTTAGACCTGTTCTGGAAATCATGAAAATGGTGAAAAGCTAGCGAATGTGATCTGGCAGCGAAGTATTATTAGATGATCCTGCTTCAAGTTTCCGCGCAGCCCTTCTGTGGCACAGCATATATGGCAGGGGGATCAGGAAGATCAACCAGCACAGTGCTGATACCATCCACCCCATCTCTTCTTTCTAGGGTGGATACGTTGCACAATATATCATAGCTCAGGGAGATGGCTGGTTCTGCATATATGCTAGGATCAGTGTCTGTATCAGGCTGGTCAGCCCCTTGATTGGAGACTGTATCCTGTGGGTTCCTTAGATCGCCCTGGCTGTCCTTCAACACTTTGAATACCCGATATGGCAGAGGCTTTGGAACCTGAGATGGAGACACACATCTTAGGGTGTTTGATCCAGTCGGCGTCGATGTGTATGTGGCTGGAAGGGATGAGCGAGATGACTGCGGGTTAGTGCTGGTAGTGGTGGTGGTGGTATCGCAGCATACTACTGGTGTTGCGTCACTCAGACCACGGCGTTTTTTACGCTCCACATCATCCGGATCGACAGACTTCTCCGTGTTGTGTACTGCGGATTGTGTGGACGTCGATAAGACGCGAAGTGATGTTACATCCTTAGCACCACGTAAGTGTTCAATTGAATTTCTAGTGCGGGGTGATTCATCACGCTTAGTAGCTGCGCACTTCTCAGTGTTCTCGTACTTTTTGCGAACATCTGTCGTATCCGCCTTCTGAGGAACTGAGTAGCAGACGGCTGGAGCTGCTTTCGCTTCTTGTCTGGCTTTCTGTGCTTGCTGGATTTTAGGATGTGACTGGACGTCCTCGGATGATTGATTAAATATAGACTGCACGCTGGCGTATGGCTCACCAGCATCTTTCTGCTTCGTTTCCGTGTTGACATAACTCGTTGGTGCAGCACTACCACAGGTAGCATACGTGTATGTCTCATTCTCCTTACAACTGTCATAAAGTGCAGCAGCCATATCAGGAGGTGTCTTGGGACGGTTGGTTGGACGGCTGGAACCAGGACCAACGGCCGAGTACAGACCCGGATCAGTCAGTTCTGCCGTAGGTTCCTGTTGAACACCGTCAGCACCGTTGTGATTCTCGTAAAACTGATTTATCGGGTCTGGCCTATTTTGCTGGACTGCCGATTTACGAATAGCGATGATCCACGGATGACTGCTGCCAGAAAGAAAAATTCCTGACCGAACCAGTAACAGCAGAATAAAAACGCTCAGGAGAACAGAAAGTACAACCAAAGGAACTACAATAGTAGTAGTAACTAAACTAAATCCGTCGGACCCAACTTCTAGCTGTTCAACTTGGGTTGTTGATGGAGTCGATGTCTTATTATGAGTAACAGAGGTGCCCTCTGCGCTAACCAAATTTATTAGCAGAGTGGTTTGCACTGTAATGGACGACGCGGAAGGGGTTGTGCTAGATGACTCCACAAAGGAAGTGTTCGTAAGTGGACTTGGTGCCGTAAAGGCAGTCATCTCCTGTGTGGAAAGGCTAGAAGCTGATCTAGTAACAGGATGATTGGGAGGAGGGCTTGTTACAGCAGTTGGCTAGATTACTGCAGAGAACACACAGCAATGTGAAGAATGCACTGGTTCTCGACTCATACGAGATGATGTTCTGATAATGATGGACGTTTCATGAGCACAAAAGGGCAAGCCAGAGGTTTAAAGGTGCAGCGCCTGAATTTAAGCAAGTAGTTTCAAAATAAACTTGGTCATACATTGCATAACAGGAGAGACAGAATGGACCAATGCACACTGACATGTTGTTGATTGATTTTGTATACTACGTTCAGTCACTACCACCATTAAAGGACCCTGTGACCAAGCTAACAGATCTACTCTCGAACAAGGAAGCGAGTGAATGCATGTTGTTAGAGAGGTTTTGCAGAGCGAACGTTCGGGCGAATTTTCGTTTGACGTCACGAAAAGCGAAACTTCGTGCGAACGTTCGCAGTTTTGAACGCGAAAGTTGCAGGAAACGCGAAACAAACTTTCGCAGTAATTTTTCGCTCTTTGTGGACCGCTGCCGTGCGCTGGTCAGTCTGGTGCACGGTGAGCCACCCTCAATCTTCATGTTTGTGCTTGATCTCTACTCTTGCCAGTCTTGGCTTGGTCCGCGAGTGCTAGCTTTCCTATACTTTTGACAGCCCGTGTTGCTTCATCTCCAGAATCATCTCGGATCTCCTGCTCGCTCGTCTTCTCACTGCTCAGAGTCAGTTACATCAATAATGCCTTTTTATTTTGAGGTGCTGATGCGCAAGATTACGGCACAAGCCAACCCGGCCCGTTTGTCTTCGGGTCTCCGGCCATGGACAAATAGTCAGGAGCTCTCGTCTCAGGCCGTGACTCAGGGTACCTTGTGCGCGTGCCGCCACTCGCAACAAACAAATAATCGGATGAAGACCACCGTAAGGTCTCCAAAACAGGCGAGTGCACACGAAAATTTCTTGGAGCGAGAAACATGCAAACTTTTGCAGCCACCCTCAATCCTCATGTTTGTACTTGATCTCTACTCTTAGCTTGGTGCGCGGGTGGTAGCTTTCCTATACTTATGGCAGCCCGTGTTGCTTCATCTCCGGAACCATCTCCTATCTCCTGCATGCTCGTCTTCTCACTGCTCAGAGTCGGTTACATCAACGATACCTTTTTGAATTTCAGGGGTTGATGTGCCAGATAACGGCACAAGCCAACCCGTTTGTCTGTGGTTCTCCGGCCATGGACAAGGTAGTTAAAGAGCTCTCGTCTCCTGCCGTGACTCAGGGTGCCGCCACTCGCAACAACAAGATAATCGGATGAAGACTACTTCTCAAACAAGCGAGTGCACGCGAAACTTTCTTGGAGCGAAAAACATGCAAAACACAAATTTCGCGCGAACATTCGCAATAATTTTCGCACCTGGACCGCGAAAGTCATTGTGAACATTCGCTCTGCAAAACCTCTCTAATTGTGATGGGCACAAAGCTATGTCTCGACTGGATGAAAAGAGGCACTGAGACCTTTATCGCACATCATTTAGAAGCAGCTTGCACGTCGCATATTACAATGCACAGCACCACTTCTTCAATCTACATGTATTTTTAAACTACGAAGAAGAGCAAAACTATTTTTGTTTGGAAAGAAAAAAGGACCAAGGAACGCAACAATGACCACTAACACCGTCAGTTACTATGATCTACGACAAACTGCCATTCATTGTAGTTATGGGCACAATTTTAATGAATATTCTCGCAGTCCTAAGAAATAGTGTGTTTCTTGTTTTAGCGAAATCGCAATACATTTTTGAACGGTCTCTGTTGGGATGACGAGTCTACCATTCTGTTTAAAGCATCGTTGGCATTAAGGTAAACCAGTGTCCTTGATTCGGATTCTGGTGGTGACAATAATTTTTTTAGCAAACGGAGCACAGAAGCCATAATGTTTTTCGACTAAACCTTTCATTCCATTACTCTTCAGGTCGAATACAATGGTGATTAAGAGAGCATGGCTGAGAATACCAAAGTATGTGTGCGAGCGGATCTCTCCGATTTCGCTCAAAATTTGCAGGTAGGTTCCCTTTGGGGTGTAGATCGATTGTGCAAAGCCCTTGAAAAGGTTTCTGAAGGGAACCTTGAAATTTGCACACCCCTCAAAAGTGGCCGAAATATCACATTATTTATGGGTCCGGAAACGAGTCACGCCACAGCGTATACGAACAAACTTCGAACAAAATTCCATCAAGCCAACATTGCCCCACCTTAGAAGAGTTCCTGGAGCAGTACCGCTTAGCCACGCCTGGATCCCAGAAGACGAGGTCCATCACCCCCTGACGCCACAAATGATCGTCTTGAAAATAGCCAATTTACAAGCGCTGGCAAAACAGCCAGCTACGTCCTCAATTGGCCAGAACTATACACCGGCAGATAGTAGAACACCTCTTCTAGCGCTGAGGACATGTCCCCCACCCTCCTTTTGGGGTTTTCTTGAAATAATGTTTTTTGAATTTTTCCACTCGACCATGCTGAAATAAGGCCAAAGTCATACCTGCGCAGGAAAGCTCGCCCCTCCGCGACGTCTTTTCAGCAATTTCTACTCCAACACTACTCCCAAGGCCGCAGAACAAAGTGTATTGCCGACTCTGACAAGGAAAAGCAGCGGTAATCACTTGTCACTCCAAACGACAAGCTTCTCCTAGCGCCACCAATAATTTTTTGTGCGACTGTTGATGTAAAATTGACTGAAGGCATGTGCGCAATTCTAGAATTTTACCACAAGAGGCACGGTGAAATCACGTGCCTTGTGACGCAAGAATGCCAAGTCGCGCGATCGCGTGGAACATGGCTCACGAGATCTCAGAGTCGCCTTCGTAAAGTGCGCTTGTTACTCGCCTTGAACGCCCGTTGGTCTGGACGTGATCACCTTGTTTGAACTTGTGTTGATACTGCGCTCAAGTACACGCTGACCGTGTTGTAGGCCTACGAACCGGGACTTTCCCTGACCATGTAGGTCGAAGACCAGTGAAATGATGATGAAGTCACATTCTTTATGACGTAAGAAATCTCTCATGCAGTTCACGCGACAAGTGCGTGCAGCCAGTGCTGCAACACAAAGCGACCGCACTAGCAGCGTTCGTCGAGCATCGACATGAAAACAATGGACTTTTACTGTTGGACTATGTTCGGGATTGCAGGAGGTAAGTGTGAAAGTTAAATAACTCTCCATGCTGTACGAGGGGCATATACGGCTTGCTGCCATTCCAACACTCCAAGGACAGTTTGTGGGGGTTCTCAACATATCAAGCAGGAAATGCAGGTCATCTCACCTCTGCTATCATGGTCTGTTCCGAGTCGCGTTCCGGACACGTTCGCGATCGATGGCCGCGTGGCGTGATCCAGGAAGCGTCATCCTACGTCACAGAGCACGCGATCTCACCTAGCATCTTGCAATAGAATTCAAATACTGCGCTCAGGATTCCACTCACTTTTGCATCAACAGTCGCACAAAATATTATTGGTGGCGCAAGGGGAAGCTTGTCGTTTGGAGTGACAAGTGATCACCGCTGCTTTTCCTTGTCCGAGTCACCAATACACTTTGTTCTGAGGCCTAGAGATTAGTGTTGGAGTAGAACTTGCTGAGGAGACGTCGCGGAGGGGCGAGCTTTCCTGCGTAGGTACATGTTTGACTTTGGCCGTATTTCAGGATGGTCGAGTGGAAAAATTCAAAAAAGATTATTTCAAGAAAACCCCAAAATGAAGAGGGGGGGGGGGGATGTCCTCAGCGCTAGAAGAGGTGTTCTACTATCTGCCGGTGTATAGTTCTGGCCAATTGAGGACGTAGCTGGCTGTTTTGCCAACGCTTGTAAATTGGCTATTTTCAAGACGATCATTTGTGGCGTCAGAGGGTGATTGACCTCGTCTTCTGGGATCCTGCCGTGGCTAAGCGGTACTGCTCGAGGAACTCTTCTTAGGTGAGGCAATGTTGGCTTGATTGAGTTTTGTTCATAGCTTGTTCGGATACGCTGTGGCGTGACTCGTTTCTAGACCCATAAATAATGTGCTATTTCAGCCATTTTTGAGGGGTATGCAAATTTCAAGGTTCCCTTCAGAAACTTTTTCTAGGGCTTTGCACAATCGATCCACACCCAAAGGGAACCTACCTGCAAATTTTGAGTGAAATCGGAGAGATCCAATTGCACACATACTTTGGTATTCTCAGACATGCTCTATTAACAAGGTAGTATGCAAGTCGAAAAAAAGTATATTGCTTCTGTGCTTCGTGTGCTGATTTGCTTTCCTCCAACCAAAAATCTATTCAATAATTTTTTCTTCAGACTTTTCCGGTTTGTGTCCTTCCTTCAAACCAGTGAATAGTTCATGTTGTTTTTTAATTTTTTTGTTACGGAATATGCAAGATTGAACTCGGATAATGAGCCAGTATTAATTGAAAAATAGAAGAAGAATGCACATGGGAACGGGTTATGAAGCGACTATCGGAGACTGTGGCAAGATAATAAACAGCCAAAACGTGCGATAGCAGAGCAAAAAATTAACAGTGGACTTTTGCAGTAGCCTGTTAGTTTTAGGCCTTGTTATCGAACCTTCCGACTTCTTACTATACTTTTACAGTCGCGGTAAACCCAAGCTGCAGATGCAGCGCCTAACGGTTGGGGTGAGTGGATAAGTCTCACAACCACTGGCACAAGTGCCGAAAACAACCCCATTAGCTGCATCCATGTACCCCTTGTGCCTGGCCACAAGTTCCCAGTTGACTGTGGGTAGCAGCACAGCTGGAAAAACCGCTCCCAGGCAGGACTTGAACCAGGTACCTCTTGGATCTCAATCATGGTATTTGACCAACCCACTGTGCCTGCCTCGTTTATCAGGTGTTAGCGGCCGTTGTGAGTTCCCTTCGGGAACAGACACGATAATTTACTTTTTTTTTTGTTTACAGTCGCGGACAGTTGCTTATTAACTCCTTCCCATATTCCTCTCCTTCCGTTTTCAAAGATGAGGTTGATGCGACTTCCAGGATACTTGCGCAATAGTGTATTGCTGCCTATACAAGAGCTCGCGCCTTTCCTGCCGACTTGAATTCTCACTTGACAGACGCACGAGTGCCATCCAGAGCACACAACAAGTCCATCGACCTGCCCACTCGGCAAACTTGCAAGCAAGCAGCACTCCCTGATCAATACACCATGCTTCGGGGAATTGATTCCTCGACAGGTGAGCGTGAGTAGGCTGAGGAAGATTTTTGGCTGAAGAGCACCACTCATATAGTGCTCTCCAGGCACAAACATCACCAGGGTTACAAACTGACTCGCGCTGCAATCTGGTGTTCGCCAGGTGCTTGTTGCGCCGGAAACGGAGCGTCTCTTAAAGTTTGTATCCTTGGTGATGTTTGTGGCTGTAGGAGTGTTTGGGTCCGCGTTTTGGCGTGTAGGAGGGTTAAGTAGTGTGTATAAGCGTATGTGAATGCGCGTGGGCTTGTTACAAGAATGTTATTTCGAAAATAATTGTTTTGTAAGGATTTAACGGCTTACCCTGGGCAATAATGGTCAATCCTCGTGCTAGTGAAATGTGCTCGACGGGGTATATTTCACAACGTGCCTTTCTAGGAGAAACGGATATCATCAACTGCCTTCTTTTCATCCCCATCATGTACTCTTGGAGGGTTTTGGTAACAGATACCGTTAACCGCTCCAATCCAGTATTCCAATGATGTCCTCGTGAGACTGGAAAGGGAAGGGTCTGAAGAAACTTGATATTGTTATCACTTCCATAACTCACTGCTACAGAGCATGATCCAAAGTACGTCAGAGAAATCACTTTGAATAACAAATGGCAAGGTGATGTGAACGTGAAGGTCTTGTTGTACCGTTTTGTGGTACCCGAATACAACGTAGCTGCTTTCTCATCAATCTCGGGCTGGATATATATCCTTTTTTCATATGTCCGTATATCTCCATCTTCTGGCGCGCAGTTGGGCAGCATATTGGCATGGGATACAGTGCATAACAAACCTGCAGGCAACACACATAATACATTTACCGAAGGAACGAGTAAGACACAGCATTGGCAAGCGGTATTGGCATGGCTCAATCCCACATGAATATTTCTACGAATTCGGAGCACATTCTCTAAGGTTTGGATTCTCATAAGTTTGGATAAAACAAATTTCTTTCGTTTTCTGTGGCCTGATTTACTATTTAGTCTGCAATGAGGACCATTATGTTTCGATTTCTAGCTAAGCGATAGACTTTCTGTCTCTCACTGTCAGTTGAACGGCAAGATAGGCAAAGTCCTGATCTGCATCCATACGGTTAGGGTCATTATAGAAAACTACTTGCAGTAACCTTTCAACAAGAACTAGGTGTATGACTTACTGATAGCTACTATCACGGCGGTCGTTACGCCGAGTACACTGGCTTTCATCTTCCTATGGATGCCTTCTCTGCTGTCGATCTAAACCAACTACACAGATAGGATGGAAGTTGCGACAGTGACCCTTCGCTCTTTACGTAAAGTAGTATTGCATTAGCCTGATACAGTTAAGCTGACAATAATCCAATTCTTCAGCTAAAAAATGATTTGCGCAAGGCAGAAGACCAGAACTCTCCAGAAAATGAGGGAAAACCTAAGCAAGTCTTCAGGTCAAACATCGGAACTTCACGAGTTGCACGAAGAGTGATAGTAGCGGTCTTCGTGGCAGAAATCACCATCTGCTTACAATCCACGAGGATGACAAGTTTTGGTTGAACGCCAGAACTGTGACGTTCATAACTGGGATCGTTTGCAATGTGTGCTTGCCAAAATGTAGTGAGAAACGACATGCACCAATGGCTTCTGACTCGCCTTCGAGAACACCAATCTTATATCCAGGTATCTGTCCGGAATCATACATGGTGACAGTATTGATTTACGCGCGGATTGGTACCCCATTAGTCACGCTGAGGATTCGATCGCCTGCAGTCCCTGCCGGGTCAATGATAATTATAAAACCGGTAAAATATTTCGTAAACTGGAAAAGGGTTACTGCGGGCTTCAACAAAATCTTTTGTTGTGCACAACACGGTGTATGTGGAAGTTTAGTTCATGACGAAGAGTCACCGAAGTGTTTAAGAGAGCATGTGTGGGAAACCAGAACATTAGTGCAAGTCGATCTCTCCAATTTCGCCCACATTGTGCAGGTACTTTTCCTTCGGGGTGTAGATTGATTGTGCAAAGTCCGCAGAAAATATTCTGAAGACAACCTTGAAATTGGCATACCCCTACAAAATGGTCGAAAAATCGAAAAAAGTTGCCGTGAGACTAAGCTTGTGCACATTTTCGATGCGCTTACCTTCCCCTCTTCGGTCCTACGTAACCATGAACCTTCCAAGTTGGAAGGCTGTTGGTTTGCGCACTGGAATCGTGTTAGAGCAAATCACTGGACGAAGGTGATTCAGCCTATGTACAGAGTCTTTACAAGAGAAACTGTTGGCGGAATGAGCAGAGATTTCAGTTTGTGTCGCTTTCGCTCGATTCATTTTTGACCTGCGTCGGTGTCGTCATCTGCTGCACGCGAGTCGTCATCTGCTGTACGCGGGTCATCATCCCTCTCGAGTCGTTGTTCAGCTCGTTTCAGCCCTGCCTTGGCTTCTTTGATCACACTCCGCTTGATGTCGCCGTCGTTCAAGTAAGTTAGCTTTCAAGCTGCGTGATCCGCCGCGATGGCGATTACTCGTTTCCACCAGGGACTCGTGAAAAATATTTTACGACTCCCTGGTTTCATCTTCGCTCTCCAGAACTCCGCGAAACGAGGAGTAAAGGCACAGCCAAACTGATTCCATTTCCTCTACTGGATACCAGCACTGAACGGAAAGCGGCTAGCAAGTCCAGTCGACTTTCTTTAGCCACGAGACTCGCATCGGACTGCAGACTTCTGAAAGAATGCATGGTCATCAGCATTCGAATCTGGGCTTCGCGCAGGTTGAACAAGAACTTGAATTCAGAATTGTTTTCATTGAGCCGTGCAATCGAAACAGCTCTTTGTTCACTCGCTCATTGTGTGGGCTCGCTGCTCCATTTTATCGCTCTCTATCACTCTCCAACGTACTCAGTGCTAAAGTGGTAGAGAGGCAGAGCAGCGCAATATCCCCTCGGAGAAGTGGTATTTCTGTTTCGCTCGCCATGACTGTCATCACCCATGTTTCCACAGCGCAACCATCGATTCCGCTCGGCTTGTTGTGAAAGGTCGCTTTCCTTGCATCGTACCTCTGCCATGGCATGCCAGGGAAGGCCAAGAAAGTGATTGCGACTCATTTCACGGCAGTTTGTGCCCAAATCAGCGGCTCAAAATTCCATCACGAAGTTTTTGTTAACGGAGGAAGTATACTAAAGGACGTTGAAATACAGTCAAACTACCAAAAGGAAACCAAAGTAAGGGATAATAACACATGAAACAATGGTACTGAAATATACAAGTGTGAACTGTAACATTGAAGACGAAAAGAAACGAACGTCTTTTAATGCATGCAACAAGCAGAAATGTTATTGACAAGCAAGCAGTATTGTCAAAGTAGACAGAGTGGGCGGTTCTGGAAGATAAAATGGATTAGAAAAAAATCATCGATTGTACATGGAAAATAGGTAGAATTGGGTGGCACGGTGAGGATGAGGAAAAAGAAAACAAATCACGGTCCACGTCAGATTCGGCCAGATGCAGAGTTTTCGTAATCCGTAGGAATGCCACCACCCTTCAAGGATCAAGAAACACGGAAAAAGATATTCCAATCTAATTTTACATGGTGGCGGGGGTATGTTTGTGTTCATTGGGTGATTAATTTCACGTGGTGTATTTTCGCGAATCGAATTAGACATGAAGCGTGGAAACAAATGAGTGATTTTGGATGTCGTCGGCGCTGACAAAACTAAGTTTATTCCTGGTTTGGAAATAATGAAATATTGAAAAAACTAGCGAATGTGATCTGGCACCGAAGCAATATTAGATGTACATGCTTCAAGTTTCCGCGCAGCCTTTCTGTGGCACAGCATATATGGCAGAAGGATCAGGAAGATCAACCGGCACAGTGCTGATACCACCCACCTCATCTCTTCTTTCAATGGTAGTTGCTTTGCACAATATATCATCGCTCAGGGAGATGGCTGGTTCTGCATAGATGTTAGGATCGGTGTCTGTATCAAGCTGGTCAGGCCCTTGACTGGAGACTGTATCCTGTGGGTTCATGTAATCACCCTGGCTGTCCTTCAATACTTTGAATACCCGATATGGCAGAGGCTTTGGGACCTGAGATGGAGACACACATCTTTGGGTGTCTGGCCCAGTCGGTGTCGATGTAGATGTGGCGGGAAAAGATAAGCGAGATGACTGCTGGTTGGTGCTGGTAGTGGTGGTGGCGGCATTGCGACATACTACTGATGTTGCGTCACTCAGACCACGGCGTTGTTTCCGCTCCACATCATCTGGATTGATACACTTCTCCTGGTTATGCACGGCGGATTGCGCGGACCTCGATAAGACGCTACGTGATGTTACATCCGTAGCATGACATATGTGGTCGATTGAATGTGTAGTACGGGGTTGTTCATCACGCTTAGTAGCCGTGCACTCCTCTGCGTTTTCGTAACGTCTGGGAACATCTGTCGTATCCGTCTTGTGGGGAACTGAGTAGCAGACGGCTGGGGCTTCTTCGGCTTCCTGTCTGGCTGTCTCTGTTTCCTGGCTTTTAGGTTGTGAATGGACGTCCTCGATTGATTGATCAAACATAGACTGTACGCTGGCGTATGGCTCACCAGCATCTTTCTGCTTCGTTTCCGTGTTGACATAACACGTTGGCGCAGCACCATCACGGGTAGCATACGTGTAAGGCTCATTCTCCGTACAACTGTCATAAAGAGCACCACCTATATCAGGAGGTGTCTTGGAACGGTTGGTTGGATGGCTGTAACCAGGTCCAACGGCCGAGTACAGACCCAGATCCGTCAGTTCTGCCGTAGGTCCCTGGTCAGCGCCGTCAGCGCCGTTGTGATTCTCGTAAAACTGATTTATCGGGTCTGGCCTATTTTGCGGGACTGTTGATTTACGAATAGCGATGATCCACGGATGACTGCTGCCAGAAAGAAAGGTTCGTGACCGCACCAGTAACAGCAGAATAAAAACGCTAAGGAGAACAGAAAGTACAACCAAAGGAATAACAATGGAAGAAACCAAACTAAATCCTCTTGGCTTATCATCAAAATGTTCAACCAGGTTTGTTGCTGGAGTCGATGTCTTGATCTGAGTAACAGAGGTGCCAGCAGTACTAGTTGACTTCACTGTTACAGTGTTCGTAACTGGAGTTGGGACTGTGGAGGCAGTCGTAACTGGAGCTGTTGCTGTAGAGGCAGCCGGCTGCTGTGTTGAACGGCTAGGAACTGATCTAGCTGTTACAGCACGATTGGGAGCAGGGCTTGTTGCAGCAGGCGGACGGATAACTACAGAGAACAAACCGCAATAAGAAGAGGGTAGTGGTTATCCACTCATGTGAGAAGTATGCAGAAAATCAGCAGAATAAAATATTTGAAACTCGGAGGTTGAACCAATCATAGATGTAGAAGCGAAAGGACATATGGATACGATTTAACCCTTCGAGGGTCCATCGTTCGAATGCGAACGATATGTAGTGCGTACCCACCACTGTAACTTGGCACTATATACAGTCAGAAAGTGCAACAACTCGACCCAAACTGACAGAGTACTAAGACATTCGAGGCCCCGACACCTAGCTTTGACACATCTCCGTAGCGCTAACCAACAGCTATCCAACTCAGAAGGTTCAAGGTTAAGGAGAGACTAAAGAGGGGAGGTTGAGCCCAACCAACTGAGCACAAGCTGCAGTCCAACGGGAACAAATAGTGTCGATTATTTATGGGCGATGACGATACCAGGAAGAAACTTGACAAAGCTGTCTACAATTCGAAGCAGCAAAGCAGCACACCGCCCATGTTGGTTGGCTCGTGTCATGCATGAGCAGTACTGTTGGAGTTTGGCGTTAGGTTTCTTTAAGTCGTTTTCGCAAAGCTTCTCCCTTCTGTACATATCTTTGATATTTCTGAGCCAACAAAGTTGGTTGTAGTTAGACCGCTCTGACACATTAGTGAGTTCTGCATAACGCAAACGGCAAAGGCACTACCCCACACAAAATAAGCAGTTTCAGTTGTGAGAAGCTGTTTATGTTGGTACCCGTGACCCTATCCTGTTTTAACAGAAAGAGAACGTTTTTGCACTCACACTCTTCAGGTACTACGGGCTCACTTCTCTATTCCACACACACAGCTGCCACATTCATTACTATTATTTCACATCCACTTCATATGGTCGCACTACTGGTGTAAATGACTTTGTGTGTAACCGCGAGCTGCTGCAATCCCAAGGTATTTATTTCAATTTTTTGACATTATACTACTTATTTCATTTTTTACTGATGCTTTAAATACCATGTGACGATGATCCGCTGATGATAGTCACGAGAAACCATTCTAGACATCCATATTGTCATTTTAATAATTGTGTTATAAACGGTTATGAGTGCACAATTGGTAATATTCATTGGTTTCTTGCGCCTATCGTCTACTCGTTGGTTGTTTATATATTTATATATTGTGTAATATACAAATTTAACAGCTTACCCTGGGCAATTATGGCCAATCCTCTTAACTGGCTGCTTCTCTCGACTTTGTAGATGTTGCAACGTGAATCCCTGGCAGAAATGGTTATCATCAACTTCGTTATTTCATTCCTTGTCATGTACTCGTTGAGCGTTTGGGTAGCAACTTGATTTAAGTTTTCGAATCCAGTATGCCAGAGGTTGCTCAGCGGAACTAGAAAGTGAAGAGTCTCAATAAATATGTTATCACTGCCATAACTCACTGTTACTGAGCATGATCCAGTGTACATGAGTGAAACCGCTTTCAATAACAGATTGCAAGGAGATGTGAATGTGAACGTTTTCTTGTAGAGGTTTCCAGTACCCAAATACAACGCAACTGGTGTCTGATCAATGTCGGGCTGGATATAGATCCTATCTTCATAGTTTTGTATGATTCCATCTGTCAGTCTGCAGTTTGGCAGTAAATCACCGTGGGATCCCGTGCAAAGCAAACCTGCAGACAACGACATTACACATTAGCCGAGAGAAAGAATCAGGATCAGCACTGTTAAGGCTCAATCGAACATCTTCATTATTTCCCCGCTTTAGAAGCACGTTCTTAAATAGGGTTTGTTGTTGTTGTTGATTTTTCATTTCTTTAGCAAGGCTTTTTTTTGGTGGGGAGTTGGAGGGGTTGATAACAATCACATTTGTTCGATCCTCTGTGACCTATCTTGCTATTTTGTTTACAATGATGATCAGGCCACTCCTTTTCTAGCTCCGGTTCAAGGCAGACTTCTTGTATCTCGTCCTGGTGTAAGGAAACATGGGCAAGGCTGTGATGTGCATCCATACGGTCATGGTCATCAGTGAAAACTGCTTGAAGTAGCATGTGAAAAAGCAGTAGGCATACGACTTACTGATAGCCACTAGAAGGGCGATGGTGCCGCCAAGTACCGTGGTAATCATCTTCCTATGGATGCTGCCTCTACTGTCGATTTTAACTAAATCCACGGATAGGATAGGGCGTGAGAACCGACCATTAGCTATTTATGTAAATATTATTGCTTCAGCCTGTTACAGTAAACCTTACAAGTGTTCACTCTTTCAGGTAAATCAATTATATGCACACGGCACTACACCAGCAAGGTCCAAATAACGAGGGTTAGCCCTAAGCAAGAAAGGTCTTCAGGCAAAACACCCGGGCTATGCGCAATGAATGAAGAGTGGTAGTGGCCGTCTTCGTGGCAGAAAGCACCATCTGCTTACAATCCACGAGGAAGTGCCGCCGTGGATGAACGCCCACGCTGCGACATTCATAACTAGGATTGTTTGCAATGTGTGTTTGCTAAACAGTGACAGTACAGAGAATGATAAGCGCCAGTGAGTTATGACTCGCTTTCGTGCACATCTCTCTCAGAAGTCCAGAATCATACATGGTGCCAGTGTTGCTCTACGCACGGTTTAGAAGCCCATTAGTATCGCTCAGGGATCGATTTCGCTGCGTGGAGCAAATGAAGTTTACAAAATAGGCTGTCGAAGTGCCTACGTCACGCTGCCTGAACATTCTTAGTTACACGTAGTTACAAGGCCAAATGGGGACAACCAAAAGTCGCGCCACTTGCATTTGTCGTGTTTCCAACGGTCACGGCATCACTGGTGCAAGATCGCGACTTCAAATTTTATTTTAATTCAAGAAGTTTCTCCTTTGCTCTCAAGCCATCGTGCAGTGTTTTCCTGCTGAGTGTTCCCCAGGACCTGAGATATAGGAGGTCTTCGCTTGCCGCAGGACAAGGAAACGAGGCCAGAGTGGGTTGGTCTCAGAGCTTAGTGAAACCAGCGAACGTTGTGGTAGAAATAAAAGAGACACCCTTCATTGCTCCTTGGCCGGCGACTACTTGTAAAGCCGAAAGACAGCACAGGCACAGTAGTGGCAAAGCCCAAAATTAGCTACTCCTCCTCTGCAAAGCGAAAACTACAAACTCGGTGACAAGTAGTAGTTCATTTGAAATAAATAGTCTCGCTCACGCGCTCCTCAGTCATAATGCCGATGTAGCTGTGTACGCTGCATGCTGCTGGCACTTTTATTTTTCACGACTTGGCCAAGCAAGTACATGTAAGCGTTTTCAAGAAGCTGTGACGTCAGACTTCGACGGCCTGTCTGCGAAAACAATGCATGATCGGGAAAGGATTACTGCAGGCTTCAACGTAATTTGGTGTTGGTTACACCACGGAGTATGTGGCTATTCAGCTCATGATGAAGAGGTACCGAAGTTTGCAGCTGCTGCCTGTTGTTTTATGTGTTAGGTGCCTCCTCCCGTACCTTTTCTAGCTGACCTGCATGTACTTGCGTACTCACCTTTTGTCTCCTTTTGTTCCGTTGGCCTGGGTAGCTACTTGCGCGCCCATATTTGCCATAGCTACCCAGGCCTTTTATCTTGCTGTTCAGACTTGATCTCTTCCTCTCTTTTCTCACTCGTCAATAATCACCATGTAGTCGTTTCGTTCGTCTTGGTCTCTTGTCCCGTCTCTAATAAATGTCGCTCCACCAACCTACCTGTGTAGCGGGCCGCAGTCTCTCGGAGGCAAGAACGCACAAAGGTCTCAGTGAACACACTGTAATTGGCAATTGAAATGTACTGGAAACTGGCAATGAAATTAACTATAACTGATTGGCAACTAAATTAACTAACTGGCTATAAAAGGATAGTGCGCAGCAGCTTTGATACAAAGGAAGACTCCGTACGCTAATGTACGGGGATACAGTACGGGGATATGTTATACTCTAAACACTATACGCTTTGAAGTCCCCAGCGTGCCAACGCTACACCTGTTCCCGTTGTAATGTCTGGATAATCTGTCGTCAGTCGTCCTGTTTCGAACTCAACATTGGCGCCCGATTATTGATCGACCCACGACCCTGAGATCATCCCATGTCCAGCCGTCCTCAACCGCCATTCGTCTCGTCTATGTCAACCTTGACTCGTCCATGTCAGTCTCGTCTCTCCTACGCCAACCTCGTCTCGTCTCTATCAACCTCGTCTCTCCTACGCTAACCTCGTCTCGTCTGATGCCAACCTCGTGTCGTTCAAGCCATGCAGGTCAGCTACATTTCTCTCTTTCTTTTTTTCTGGCTAGCTCAGTCGGTAGAGCATGAGACTCTTAATCTCAGGGTCGTGTGTTCGAGCCCCACGTTGGGCGCCAATGTTGATTTCGAAACAGGACGACTGACGACAGATTATCCAGACATTACAACCGGAACAGGTAGGTTGGTGGAACGACATTTATTAGAGACGGGACAAGAGACCAAGACGAACGAAACGACTACATGGTGATTATTGACGAGTGAGAAAAGAGAGGAAGAGATCAAGTCTGAACAGCAAGATAAAGGGCCTGGGTAGCTATGGCAAATATGGGCGCGCAAGTAGCTACCCAGGCCAACGGAACAAAAGGAGACAAAAGGTGAGTACGCAAGTGCATGCAGGTCAGCTAGAAAAGGTACGGGAGGAGGCACCTAACATATGGGTAGTCTAGTATATTACTGTAGTGTTGAGGACTATTTCTAACCGGTGCATGTCAAAGTGTCTAATAGACATATGTGCGATCGGATACTAACTTATGTAGTGCATAGCTTTTAAATCGATCGAACAGACACATCATATTGGCGAGTACTGGGGTGAAGGATGTAATTTGTGGTACTATATAGCAGCACTTGCTGTAGAAATTGTATCTTGCACACGCAGATCTGCACAACTGAAACCCACACAATCTTCACATCATGACTGTTCGTTTTAAAAGGCTTGAAAACTGTGATGTCTGGAGTGTGCAGACGTCAACATTTAAAGACAAATACTGGCCCGTGGATTCTGTTGGCAGCTAAGAATCCTATTTTGGTTAGTGTACCACTCATGCCACGTGTACATGAAGGTGTGAATCAAAAGTGCCAGGTATTGCCCGTTGATGTATCACAATAATTTAGCCCACGGCGGATCATGCTCAGCAACTTAGAGGATTCTGCTGCAAAAACAGTGAAATTGGCTGAACTCTACAAACTCCTTGGCAGACACTTCCTTCGATTCTCCTCCATTTCTTTGGAAACAAACCAAACATGCATGACAATACCAGAAAGACCCATTATTCTGCCAAATATTCAGCCAGCATTATCCGGAGCCCCAAGGGCTACTATCAAGAGTGCATAAACTGATTATGGCCTCTTGATACTATGATTTGAAGAAAAAAACACCGGAACGCGAATGGATGCACTAAAAAACAGGTTTCATCTGGCTTGCTATGATGAGGCAAGTTAAAGCATTATCAGCCAATGAAACCTTTAGTTTCATGCTAGGATGGATTTTCCTACTCCCGACGCGCACTCCATGCGCACTGTACAAGGTGATAGATGACATGGACCATATGTTTCAGCAGAGCTTATATCCTTAGGAATTTCTCGTCTTTCACATTGCCGTGAATAGAGCCTTCGACTAAAGTTCAAGGGGAAATTCCAACGCCATACGCTGAACATATACAATAAATTCTGTGATGACAATGGTACCGTATGTAATAGCTTTACCTAGACACTTCTTGCTTGTCTTATGGTAACACCTTGTGTTCCTACTATTCTCACTCCTGCGGTTATCGCCTTTCTTTTGCTTTATAACCTCTGGTTTGAACATCATTCGACGAATTCTCCAATCAATCACGTCTATACTGTTACACTGGTAGCTTGAGGATGGTTGAGATCATCGTTTGCCCTTTGACGTGGCTTGTGCTCCTGGCCACTACTGCTCTGCTATACGCCGCTTTCCGTGAGATCCACCGCGCTCGGGACAACGTGGCTGCTACAGTTGGACGACATCAATTTCCTGCTACATCAAGCTCAAGTCCTATGGATCTAGCCCCGTGTCGATCGGGTTCTCTCTCCCAGACAAGCCCGAGCGTCAAACGCGTTACCAGAGAACCGAATGTTTTCCATGGCAACCCTTCCGAGTTCCAAGACTGGGTATTTACGGTCGTGTTAGCCTTGAAGTGCTCACCTCAAGGTGACCCGGAGAGCCAAGTTAACTTTGCGGCTAGCTACCTCGCTGGGAATGCGCGTCTTTGGCTAATTTCTTCCATGGAAGCAGGTGAGCAATTTTCGGATTGGCATTCTTTGAAAAGCACCCTAGCGCGAGTGTATGGCTCTCACTATGACGGGGAAAGAGTGCGGTTGGATATATTCTCTATCCAACAACGTGGGTCAATTGAATCGTACGTAACGGAGTTTTCTCGGCTAAGTTTACAGGTGCAGGACCTTGACGAACTCTCCAGAGCCTTGCTATTTGTCAACGGCCTGCACGTTAACATGCGGACTTTGGTAGTGAAGGAACACCCCATTACACTGTCAGCCGCCGTTCAGGCAGCGCTAGCAGTCGCCTCAGACAGCCTATTTCAGCGCAGACCACCACTGGTGACCGCGCCCGGATTCGCACCACCATCAGGTAGCAGAAAGCTAACAAAACTAAGCCCCGAGGAACGTGAGACATTACGAGCCCAGGGGGGCTGCTTCGCATGGCCAAATGGCCCAGAATTGCCCGCAGCATCGAGATCACTCAAACGGTGGACGTCAGTAAGGCCGATGCGATTACTGACGCATCAAGAAAAGGCATCACCTGCGCGTAGTGTGTGCTCCGTCTCTACCCGTGACCGATTCAGTAGCCTCGCTGTGGAGGATGTTGACAATGATGCTGAATGCTCCGAAGCCAATTTCAAGCGAGATGTTACACCAACTATTGAGGCCCAGGTTACCAGCGTCAATGTGGAAACGGACCATGAGCTCCTGCGTGTAGAAGGCAGAATCAACGGTCGTCGCGCGCTTATGTTAATAGATTCGGGCTCGACCCATGATTTCTTTGCCGAACAGTTTGCCAGGAGAGTTAACCTGCCAACCGAAATTGGCTAGGAAAACCTGAATGTCACGCTGGCTGATGGAGCATCAAACTCGATTCCCATGGAGACGACCCATGAATTGAAGGTTATCGTAGGCGAGATCAGCGATAACCAAACCTTCACGGTGTTCCCCTTCATCGCTATGACGCTATATTGGGGAAACCTTGCTAACGCGTAACAATCCAGACATAAACTTCCGGACGAATGAAGTCAGGTTGAGCTCGAATGGTTTGCCTTGTGCGTCGCCCAGTCAAAGCGAACCGACCGCACCTGTGGAGGCGAGGTTCATATCTGGTCGTCAGGCTAGGCATGCTCTTAGGAGTGGAGACGAAGGTGTTCTGGCGTGGGTCAGCGTAGAAGACGGCATTGGCAAGGAACCTCCCGACAAATCCACTCAGAACGAGCACTCAGATCTCAAGGCCATGTTCCGTGACTATGACGATCTTTTCCCGGATGATCTGCCAGCTAGACTCCCACCAAAGAGGTATGCAGACCACGAAATCCCCCTGGAGGAAGGCTCATCACCCCCATCGCGACCTGCCTATCGCCTGCCCAGGCCAGAAATGGAGGAATTGAAGAAACAGCTCACAGAACTCTGGAAAAAGGGTTTCGTAGAACCAAGTAAGTCCCCCTTTTGGTGCACAGGTGTTTTTTGTCAAGAAAGCTGATGGTTAGGTACGCATGGTCTGTGATTGGGGGAGGTAAACAAGATAACTGTTAAGAACAAGGCGTGCTTGGCCAGTGTGGATGATTTATTCGATACCGTACAGGGCGCTAGGTAGTTTTTTTTTTTTTTTTTTTACGTCACGAAACTAGACCTCCGATCAGGGTATAATCAGATTCGCATTCAAGCTGAGGACGTGCCCAAAACCGCGATTAACACTCCCTTTGGGCATTACCAATTTAGGGTCATGGGATTTGGTCTCCCCAATGCACCGGCAACATTTCAATCAATGATGAATACGATTCTTCAACCATATCTGAGGGAGTTCGAAGTCGTGTTCCTAGATGACATACTCATCTTCAGCAAAACGTGGTCGGAGCATATGCAGCATGTCCGGTCGGTATTGAGCGTGCTCCGGGACAACCAGTTATTTTGCAAACGGTCAAAATGTGAATTTGGCGTGGAGAGTGTGCGGTTCCTGGGACATTGCATCGATGGACTGCACATCGCCCCTGACCCAGACAAGATTGCCGCAGTAAAGGTCTGGCCCGCTCCGACTTCCGCCAAAGCGATGAGGCAATTTCTTGGATTTACGAATTATTTTAG